>NC_051162.1:40968826-41103986 GCF_013339745.2 Dermacentor silvarum | reverse complement strand
TGCGGCGTGTTTCAACCACGTTTTCTTTCAACATCGAGGACAGCAACCTGCGGAGCAGCCGTATCAACCGGTCAGCGCCGTTAAATCGCAGCATATCGTGGTTTGGTTTGTGAATGTTTGTGAATTCAACAAGGTGTCCGTGTTTTAATGCGGCGTTATCGACGACGCATTTGGCGTCGAGTGGCGTCGTCGACGCACTTTGTTCTGGCTTGTGTGCCGTTTTGCGGATGAGTATAGTTCATGAAGAGTGCCGTCTGTGCATCGGACGCTGCTGCCACGCCGGCTCGATTTGCCAACGCGCGAGAACGTCCGCACTGTCTGTCGCGAGTGCTTTCGGACACTGCTTGTGTTCTGTGTGTGTGTGTGTGCGTGCGTGCGTGCGTGCGTGCGCGCGCGCGTCTGATATGCGTCGTTATTGTGTCAGCGATTTGCAAAAGTGTTTTTTATTTTGTTTCCGGCGTGCGCGAACGCCAGGATATGCTGCATGTTCGTCATTTAACGACCCTGCTTGAATGTAGGGACATTGACATTTTGGTCGTTTCGAGGTCAGCTTTTAACGAATCGCAAAGCGTTGCCTTGCTCTGAACCATCACAGCACGAACTACTTAGTTATTTCTCCGTTAATTTCAAATTCAGTTTTGTGTAGTATATACACAGATAATGCTCCGTTGCCACGCTAAACTCGTATTTGCCGCTGTTGAGCGGCAAATACGAGGTTTTTTTACTACGTCAAGCTCTCTCAGCATACAGTGCACAAGTTGTGAAAGACTTAGTGCAAATAATTTTTCAAGCAGCAATTGGGCAAAATGTGCTGATTGTATGACAGCATTAGTGATTGATGGTTATGTAATTTCGTTATTTTTTTCTGTCAAAGTGCGATAGATTTTGGCTGCTATTTTGGCTATTTATTCACCAATTTATTTACACTGAGTTTGTGGTTATTTTTATTTTTTACATGTGGGCATGCATGGCCAGTTTATGCCTGCCTGCTACAGTTTGGCATAAACAGGCACTAACAACCTCTTAAAATATGGGCAATAAAAAGTGACTAGCAGATTTGATAGTCTTGTGGGGGCTGTGACATAATTACTAACGCGAACAAGACTAACGGAAAAAAAGTGGGATACGAGAGAGGGCTCTGTCCAGTCCCACCTTTTTTTCCGTTGTTCGCACTAGTCACAGCAACTGCATCAACACCAACTAACCCAACTTTCTTCGTGAATTACTCGTCTTGTGGGGGGGCACACTTAGCTGTTTGGAAAATGCGCAGCTTGAAATTTCTGCATTGCTACCTCTGACTGACAGCTCTGACGCAAGCAATATGATTACGCTATGACAAAGCGCATGCATCTTCTGTTACTGATCAAACTGCATGCAATAAAATAATTTGCCAACTCGTCTGTGTTGGATGTGTTTTCAGTGAGCTATAATCACATTGCCAGCTTCTTTTATTCTGCATAAAAACAAACCTATAGCATTTTTTTCCGAAACTGTGAAGGTACTCAACCCTATATTGCATTAAAAGCTTCGGGTGATCCACTCTGAGCAAGGGACGTACTCTCAGACAACAGCTTTTGGCTATATCACTGTCTGTGCGCGCTTATTGGCTGGTTCAGCAATGCGTCACACGAAGGCAATAGTATTGCCATAAGTGATTATCCGAGAATATGTCCCCAAGTGAAAATCATTGCATCATTAGGACTGACATGAGCTTTGATGGAGATGTGTGTGTCCATTATATGAAATTGCAGAAATTCAACACTGGCGCTCATATTCATTCTGCAGTTTATGCTGCTATATGTGGCACAATGGTTCGACGTCGTCATACAGCACATTGATTATGTCCTTGCATGTGCTACAAACGATTCATCATAAAATCTTGCTGTCATTCACGAGCTTTTGTATACACTACGACTTAGGTGCATGCACTTTGTATGCAATTCGTAGTCATCGGCCAAGATCTCGTTGCACATATGACTACAGTGCGTACACATCACACGCTATCTCGCACACCTCGTACAGAATCTCGTTAGGTTGGCACAACACATCGCACACATCTCGCACATGCGTACATCTCGCACATGCATTCGCGTAGCACCTCGCATAGATCTCGCACACTTCGTGAAGTCTACGCAGCTCATGCGTACAGATCTCGCACATTTTCTACGATATCTCGTTGAATGTGCGTAGCACATCGCACACTTCTCGTCAAATCTGTGCGATATGCATACATCTCGCACATTTCTCGCACAATTCGCGTACAAATTTTTCAATAGGGTCCTAATATTATATTAATAATAATATATTATTATATATTAATAATATATAATATTATAATAATATTATAATAATATTATTATATTGTTAATTATATATGATTATTATATTATTATATTAATATTAGGAATTCCTGGAGACATTCTGCAGGAATTCCTAATATGGCGATAGTGTGAAGAAGATTTGAGGCCACTATAAAATGCACCTTCAAGAAATATCGGTGCTATAAAACTCTACATTTCAGGACTACCTTGGATGGTGTTGCAAAAAAATATCGAATAAACGGAGCAAACTCGTAAGTTGCGCCACAGCTTTCAAATTTCTTTTTTACCTATGGACATCAGCCGAATATAAAAGATATAGTGAATAACTTTAAAATACTTAAAAAGTAGCTTGCTTACTAGCATAAAAACATGTCAGTTGTTTAGGGCACAACCTTAATTTTGTTGTGATGTTCTTTACGCATATAGACAGTTTTATTTTTCTTACCTGAATCCTCTTTCAATTCGATCAACATAGGGGCCGCTTGCTAAAATGGCATGCAACGAAAATATGTAATATTCTCGCGTGTACCTTTGCAGCCATACTACTCACGCATCTCACTTTGGTATTGCTGTGTAGTAGCAAAAACTGGCAGTTTCGCCCAAAAGGCGAAGCATCGATTGCGATAGCAAATTATTAGAGAGCTATGTGAAGCAAGGATAATAGTTTATTTGGCCGTAGAAAGTTGTGAACATTTGCTTATTATCTAAATAGACAAGCCCGGCGTGACACGCGCACAGCTAAACATGAACACATATCGTTTGATGACCGCGGAAACTCGCTGTGTAAACGCCGGAGTGAGAAAGCACACCAGCAGCAGCGGGCAAATTGACCTTCGCGCTGTCTCTCGCCTCGCTTCAACGCGAAATAATCCTCGAAAGCAAAGCGCATACGAAGCTACCGGCAATCGGCGCATGCACTTCGCCCACATCGCAGATTGCTTTCAAGATACGGCGCGGCTGTGCTGTGAGCAGCAGCCGACGAAGCACAACGCATCCCCTCCCCCTCCATCTCCGTCGCTTTGCCACCGTGCTTTGCGCGCGCGAAAGACGACCGCGCGCTTCCGGCCTGCCTTCCTCCCTCAGGTTCGCTACATTGAGCCGCGACTGTCGGCTCCCCTCGTACGCTTTCACTCGCACACACAGCGTACGGCGCACGGCGACAATTTTATCGCCGTTGGAGTTTATACGGAATCTCACGGTGACGACGGCAGGAATGCGCATAAAAAGCATTTACTCGATCAAGCATGGATGGCGCCAAGCCCTATGCAATCGCAGTCAAATTTAGCATCTTGCTGCGTGTTCAGAGAGACATAGCTTGTCAATCCTAGCGGAAATGTTCATCTTTTAGAGAGCTCACTGAGCCATAGTAAGGGCCAACCTATGAAATACAGACTTATGACCATTTGGCGCGATGAGACTTACAAGTGTGCGATTTGTTGCAGAAATTAGATGATTCTACGGCTGTGGCGCCCCCGCGTTTTACACGTAGGGCCCATTAGTGGCGTGAGTAGCTTCCGGCAGCAACACAGAGGGATGTAGATTCTCGTCCTCCCCTTTTTAGCACAGTAGAACGTGTCCGCCCCCAAAGGAAGTGCTACTAGAGAAGAGACGTATAACTTAGCTACACTACAACAGCTGTAAATTAAGTTACCCATTTAAGCTTTGTTATGCATGAATAAATGCAATTTGTTTCTTTAGGTGGGTGATTTTTTTACCCTAGTGCCCGTACGCCCTCTGAAGAACGCACAAGACGTTTCACGCATTCCGTTGCGGCTACGTCCCCAACGCTGCCTACCCAATCGTTTAGGCAATGGTGACTTGCACGCTTCTTGTGACCATTTATTGCGGCAAAGGATTCGCTATCTCGCATGAAGGTAACGGTTGCTTTCATTACTTATATTACATGATTGTTATGTCCGCGGTAGCCGCAATAAAAGGCATACGGAACTTGGAACGGAGTAGAGCACTGCACGGGCCTGATTTTTCGGCCCGAGCCCGGCTCGGGCCCGCTTTACGAGGGCCGAGCCCAGCCCGGGCCCGTAATACAAAGCCCGAGCCCGGCCCGGGCGCGGGCGTACATGACCGAGACCAGCCCGGGCCCGTGGGTCCAAGCCCGGGCCCGACCCGGGCCCGTGTTACTGAGCCCGGGCTCGGCCCGGGCACGGGTGTTCATTACTAAGCTTAGTTAGGGCCCGCGTGTGCATGACCAGGCCCGGCCTGTAAGAAAAAAAACCTTTTTTTTTACTTACAGATTGTACCGTATCTGTCAGCCTCACCTTCTCGAGGTTTGATCAGCTGCAGTATATAAGCAATAAAAGGCCGAAATCTTTGTTTCTCCCACGGGAACATCAGTAATCCGGCCCATTGCCTGTGCTACTATTCTTCTGGTGGTGCCCATGCACTTACCTTGATTTGTACGATATGGTTCTGTGATGTCATTTAGCATGCAAACATACAGGGCGTTTCATTAAACCAAATTTTTAAAGATTGCCTGTGGCAGATAGCACAGTTATAATCCTTGATCTAAACTACTCGATGAGGCGGTCATTACTTCCACGAGAAATCAAAACGCTTAATTGAAGAATTAACATAATTATGCTAATGAACGTTTTATTTAATTATTTTATGGCACATCTTTCAATCTGCGAATTATAGCCGCCGAGTTCGCAAGGCGTATCCACTTGGAACGAATTCTCAGGACTAAACCAGTTCCGAGATAATTTTCAAGGTGTCCGACGAAATCAATCAAATCAAATCAATTTATTGTCCGGTTTACATGCTGGACGGTCATTTTGGAATAAAAGCTACATATGTAGCTTGACGTGACCCAAAAGACCAGGCGGGGCAATAGTACAGCAAACAGTGTGTACAAATGCACAATAATTCACATATATTTCCAGCTGTCGCTGGAATTACTCATAGACGAAATAGCTATGAACGGAAAGACAAAGAATATCTGCGTCACGGCGAGTTAACAGAATTGCAAAAAGTTTTAACAGAATGCATTTTAAACAACACTACAATAACAATACTAGCTATACAATACAACCCAACACCAGCTATACAACATAGCATGAGACTGAATTTTACAAGATCAACATTTGCTAAGAAAACGAAACAGGATTTACATTATATACTCAGAAACATACACAAAGGCAGAATATTGACACATTACCAGCGACCAAAGTGTCAGCTGAGTTCTTTCTTATTGAAATTACCACCATTTTTGTATCTGTTCAAAGCGAATGGTAGGTAATGTATTAACGACTGATGCTTATAGAGTGTTCTGATGTATGGAACTTACCATATCTCAGGATTTCTTGTGTTCGCATTAATGCGACGACGCTCTAAGGAGGCTAATTGTTTTATGTAGTTCCAAGCTAATTCTGACATGGATGGCCTTATGGATGGTCAAAACGCCTAATTGAACATTTACCATAATAGCCCTAATTAACTTTTTAATTCATTATTTTACGGCACATCTTTCAATCTACGAATTATAGCCGCTGATTTCACAAGGCGTATCCACTTGGAACGAATTCTCAGGACTGAACCAGTTTCGAGACATTAATTTTCAAAGTGTCCGACGAAATGCATGGGCGTTTCAGATCACTTTTTGAGGAAAACGCTGTTTTATGCATTGAAGCACAAAAGTACCTGGCCTTAGCGCTAAAATAATGCCATAGTATCGACACTGGGAATAGTGCGATCGCAAAAGCGGTAACATGGAAATGGTTTGAGGAGTGGTTCTTTGTATAATTTATTTTTCCTTACGTGGAAACAATGTTCGTTTTTGCGGAAAAGAAAAAAAATTAGCACTGGCGGCGCAATGCTAAAGTGAGAGCGGAGATGATGGGCACCTAGCTAGTCCTGGCTTTTGGGCTAGACTAAGTACTACCAAGTCATCCCCTACATTTCCCGGAATTTATTAATTATTGTTTGATTAGCGATTAGCTATTGATTGGCTATTTATTGTCTATTGCAAGATATTGGCCACGTATTTCGGATAGGCTAAGCGCTACAAGGTTATCCGAATTTATTCATTATTGATCCATTATCGATTAGCTATTGACTGGCTGTCTATTGGCTATCGTAAGGTATTGGCCACGTATTTGGGCTAGGCTAAGCATTACCAAGTAATCCCCACTATTTTCGGGAATTTATTAATTATTGATCGATCATCGACTAGCTATTGATTGGCTATCAATTGCCTATCGATAGGCAATTAGCTAGACTTATCCAGGCTCAGCTTGGCTAGTTCACCGGTGTATGTGCCATTGCGCTTGGACCCTTTCTGCACTGCTGCCAGGATCGGCCCACATTTTTGGATTCAGCGGACACATTAGGCCCGGCTGAAACAGCTCCGCTGTTAAAAATGAGAACTTCATCTGTTTTACTATTTTCCTTGATAAGATATAGTCATCTGATAAGATATACAGTCAAGAGAGCGGTGTGGATCTGAGAACAAACGGGGATAACCGATATTCTAGTTGACATTAAGCGGAAAAAATGGAGCTGGGCAGGCCATGTAATGCGTAGGATTGATCACCGATGGACCATTAGAGCTACAGAATGGATACCAAGAGAAGGGAAGCGCAGTCCAGGACGGCAGAAAACTAGGTGGGGTGATGAAGTTAGGAAATTCGCAGGCGCAAATTGGAATCAGCTAGCGCAGGACAAGGTTAATTGGAGATCGCAGGGAGAGGCCTTCGTCCTGCAGTGGACATAAATATAGGCTGATGATGACAGTCATCTTGCACGTGTCACTTCAGCTTGGCACTGAATGCATTCAACCATGCAATGCATAACGGTCGCGTGTGCTCGAAGGCCTACTTAGGCCCTTGAATGAGCGGGCCCGAGTCTGGCCCGGGCCCGTCGCTTCAAGCCCGAGCCCGGCCCGGGCCCGCGGCCTCAAGCCCGAGCCCGGCCCGGGCCCGCGGCTTTAAGCCCGGGCCCGGCCCGAGCCCGCCGACAAACGCTTCGGACGGCCCGGGCCCGTGCAGTGCTCTAGAACGGAGTTTATTAAAGACGATAGTCTTTTTTGGGGAACTTAAACGCTGAAAATTTGGTCTGTCTGTCTGTCTGTCTGTTTGTCTGTCTGTCACCCGATTCAGCCACCCGGCCAAAGTTGGACCACTTGCTTACCGCCCACACTACTTAAACTGGTACGGCTGTTCATATTTGTGAACGTTATCGATCACAAAGTAAATATTACGCATATCTGAGGCGCAACATCACTAGGTAAGTATTAGGAGGTGTGTTCCTTTAATAGAAAATACATAGATACGTAACTATAAAGACCCTAGTTTGTTAAGCTGCGCTAAAAATGCCATGCTATGCGCGCCGACGAACGACGTTCCCCGACTGCGCGCCGACGAGCGCCCTCTGCCATGGAGGAAGGAAACCCTCTGCACAAGCTCATGTTTCCCGATGTATTGCCAGATGGCGTCCATGTCTCATGCAGCGCCTCCTCAATTTTATCAATGCCAGCCAGATGCGGCCGATTCAACATAAAGGAAGCGCTGTCTGATGCAGGGCAAAACATAAATGGCCGCTTGATGAAATAATGCGGTAAAATGAAATCTGTTTAAACAAACCTTCATGCCAGGACGGAAAGGGTACGAGAACAGCATCACGGGTGGCCGCGGATCAGACCAGCACTCATGTAGTACGGCCGGTAGAAGACTATCGTCTTTCGACGACATTTGCAGCGAAGCACGCAGATACGCGGCAAATTTTTTCAGAGGGACTTGCACGCAGCGCGGTCCGAAGCCGTCTCTGGTTGCTCTTTGTCTGGCGTCTGCTCTTGCGGCTCTCAGGAGCCGCCGACGGGGTGAGAGTCGGGAGTTGGAGAGACATTACATTACATTATGGGGTTTTACGTGCCAAAACCACGATCTGATTATGAGGCACGCCGTAGTGGGGGACTCCGGAAATTTGGACCACCTGGGGTTCTTTAACGTGCACCTAAATCTAAGTACACGGGTGTTTTCGCATTTCGCCCCCATCGAAATGCGGCCGCCGTGGCCGGGATTCGATCCCGCGACCTCGTGCTCAGCAGCCCAACACCATAGCCACTGAGCAACCACGGCGGGTGCGCTTCGTGGCGTAGTGGTTAGCGCCACGCGTTCAGAAGCGAGGGGTCCCTGGTTCGATTCCGCTACGGCCACAATTCTCGGAGTTGGAGAGAGGGTGCCGCGTTGGCGCAACGCGTGATGCGTTCGGAAGAAGGTGATCTCGTAGACATAGCACTGCCTCCCCCCTTAGTTCTGCGCTTGGTAGCGGTCCGGAGGGCGTCGCTGTCTCCGTTGAGAGTAATTGAGCTCTGCAGGGAAGCGATGGCGATCGCTGCTTCTCTGCCTCGATCGTCTCTCTATGAGAGAACTGCACCTACGCCGTAGGGCGAAGCGTCACATGCCAAGAGTAAGGGCAATGTCACGTTGCAGTGCCTGATCACTACACTGTCACGGAGCAGATCCTTCAAGGCTTCAAATGCATTCTAACTGCGTAGAGACCAACTCAGGGAACGTCGTTTTTCAGCAGGTTTGTAAAGGTCGTTGGCCACCATTGCTCGGTGTACTAAGAACAGGTTATAGATTGTTAGGAGCCCATGAAAGGATTGCAGCTCCTGCTTGTTGGTTGGAGCTTGTGCCTACGTGATGGCCAGCACCTTGTCATTAGTGGGGTGAATGCCTTCGGAATCGATCAGGTGACCTAAAAATTTCACTTGAGGCAGCACGAAGCAACACTTATTCATGCTCAAGGGGAGGTTCGCGCTAGCAAGCCTTTCGAGAACAAGTTCTAAGCGAGCTGTATGTTCCTCATTGCTTGTGCCGCTGATGATTACGTCGTCCAAGTAGACGCACACGTCAGGGATTCCTTGAAGCGAGCCCTGGACTGAGGGCCCCAACACTCACCCTTCAATGCCCTTCATGGAATAAACGTTTACTGCTACTACTACTACTACTGGGATTCCATGTACTTTTGTAAAATTGCTGGAGCTGGCGCTACTCCAAATGGTGGTTGCTTAACCCTGTACAGTCCTTTAGTGGTGTTAAGAGTGAGCACTTCTGAAGTTTTCTCGCTCACCTTCAGCTGATGGTACGCTAGGGTTAGGTCCAGTGTGCTGAAAATCGTTCCTCCACGTAGCGTACTGAAGACTTTCTACGGTGTTGGCAGCGGGTACGAGGACGATTTTGTCGTTAAGTTTACGGTAAACCGGTAGTCCCCGCAAAGACGTGGGCTTCCGTTTTTCTTCCTCACTGCGACCAGTGGTGTGGCCCAGTCTGAGTGTTGCGTGGGCTCAATGATACCCTGCTGTTCCAGTTTGTTGAGCTCCCTCTCGTAGGCAGGTTGCAGGGTAAACGGTATGGGTTTGGCCATCAGAAACTTCGGACTGGCGTCCGGATGAAGCTCGAGATAAACCGGTGGCCCGTTATGTCCAGGAATTTCCCCAGAGAAGACCATCTGGTACTTCTTCTGCAGCCGCTCGACCAGCTTTTGTCGATCGATCGGGCGTTCCTGTGCTGCCTGGTTGATGCCACAGATCGCGATCTTGAGAGCGTCGAACCAGTTTCTTCCCATGAGGCTGGATCCAGTGCCCTTCACAATCACAAGAATCAGCTTTGCAATAGTGCCGTTGTACGCAACTTCTACGTTGGCACTACCTGGAAGTGGCAGGTATTGTCCTGACCATGTTCTCAGGTGTGTGTTCTCATCGAAAAGTGCTGGTGCGTTCCGTGGCCATGCGTTGCGGTACGTATCCTCGCTGATGAGCGTGCATGCAGCTCCCGAATCAACTGCAAATTGTATGGGCGGGTCGTGTTTTGCTGTGGTGGCCCCTTCGCCTGTTTTAAAGACGATAGTCTTTCTTGGGGAACTTAAACGCTGAAAATTTGGTCTGTCTGTCTGTCTGTTTGTCTGTCTGTCACCCGATTCAGCCACCCGGCCAAAGTTGGACCACTTGCTTACCGCCCACACTACTTAAACTGGTACGGATGTTCATACTTGTGAACGTTATCGATCACAAAGTAAATATTACGCATATCTGAGGCGCAACATCACTAGGTAAGTATTAGGAGGTGTGTTCCTTTAATAGAAAACACATAGATACGTAACTCTAAAGACCCTAGTTTCTTAAGCTGCGCTGAAAATGCCATGCTATGCGCGCCGACGAACGACGTTCCCCGACTGCGCGCCGACGAGCGCCCTTTGCCATGGAGGAAGGAAACCCTCTGCACAAGCTCATGTTTCCCGATGTATTGCCAGATGGCGTCCATGTCTCACGCAGCGCCTCCTCAATTTTATCAATGCCAGCCAGATGCGGCCGATTCAACATAAAGGAAGCGCTGTCTGAGGCCGGGCAAAACATAAATGGCCGCTTGATGAAATAATGCGGTAAAATGAAATCTGTTCAAACAAACCTTCATGCCAGGACGGAAATGGTACGAGAACAGCATCACGGGTGGCCGCGGATCAGACCAGCACTCATGTAGTACGGCCGGCAGAAGACTATCGTCTTTCGACGACATTTGCAGCGAAGCACGCAGATACGCGGCAAATTTTTTTTGTTCGTGATGCAGGCCTTCTCAACGTGACCGCGCTTGTGGCGGAAATGCACGTAGGTGCAGCCCCCATGACTGGGGGCTGTGCTGCCCATCGCAACGCCAGTAGCGTTGTGGCTTACAAGATATCTCTGCACTTGCCATGGTCACGACGAAATTGGTGAGTCGCCTGGTGAACCGGTTCGATGTTTTAGGGGCGAAGCACCTTAGGGCCGAGCCTTGTCCCTCCCTCGTCGTCCGTAGTTCTGGTTTGCATGGATGCCACTAGGAGCGCTGCGGTGCACAAGGGTCGATTAGAGAGGTGATAGCGAAGGCCAAGGAACGCATGTGGGACACAATGGAGGAGAGACACCTAGTGGTGATAATGGGCGGAGTGATTGACGTACTGAACGGACGAGGAGCAGGAATCACAAAGCAAATAGCCAAAGGGGTCACCGACCTGCGCAATGTTTCAAAAGAAGTACAAATCGCGGTGTGCACGGTGCCAGAGGTTGAAAGGCAGGGTTATAAAATTGAAAAGGCAGTTCTTGCAGTAAACAGGGAAATTTGGACTCTAGCTAAAGCAATGAATTTTACGGTCATTGACATCAACCGAGAAGTGCACAGAGCAGGCCGCGAAGGCGCTTTTGTGGTTGACGAGATATATTTTAGTGAAAGTGTAGCAACACCGGTCGGACGTCGATTCGCGGCACGAGCTGTAGCTTTTTTAGGCGGGCCCCAGGCAATCAGGAAGCAGGATTGAGTATTGAACATAGCGAAACACCAGTAAAGGGCAGAATTAGGCGACCAGGAGTCAGGAAAAGACGCAGAAAGGATAAGAATAGAGAAGGTAAAATTTGCTACATTAACATGCAGGGTGGTCGTAAGCAGGAAAAATGGCTGGAAATTCAAACGCAACTGAATGATGAAGCGATTAGCGTGTGCGCATTGACCGAAACGCATCTACGAGATTTGGAGCAGCCGCCTGTTATTGATAACTTTGTATGGGAAGGGTGCAACAGAATGACCGGGTCAAGGAAAGGCGGAGGCGTAGGCGTACTAATTAGGCGAGGTCTGAAGTGGCGAAGGGTAAACGAGACATGTAAAGAGCATTTATGGATTAGTGGTACATGGCAAGGTAAAAAGACGTGGCTGGGAGTAGCTTACCTATGGACAGCTAGTGATAGCAGGGAAAAAATAAGGAATTGGTTGATTGCATTAGAAGCGATATTAATGAGTTCAGTAACTCGGGCCAGGTGATATTAGTGGGAGATATGAACGCGAACATGGACGATTTAGACGGATACACTGATTAACACGGCTCTCTAGTGCTGGATTTGTGTGATGAACACAACCTTATAGTAGTTAACAGGGAGAATAAGTGTCATGGACAGGTAACGTGGCAATGCGGAAACAGGCAGTCATGCATCGACTACGCCTTAGTCTCAGAAATGGTCTACGAACAACTGGACCAAATGATAATAGACGAAAATGGAAAAAATAGCCTGGGAAGCGATCATAGACATTTAGCATTAAAGTTTGGGAGAGATAGCAGCGCAGAACATGAACCAATAGCCTCAGAGTTTTTAAAAATGAATGACGAGCGAATAACAGAGATCGCAAACAACATAGAGTAGAAAATTGAGGCTTTTCCTACAGCAGTCTGGGAATATAAGGAACTGGTTGAGGTTATGCAGCATGAAATAAGGCGGACACGGCAATACAATTGTTGGATTGGAAAGAGGAAACCACGTAAGTGGTGGAACAAGGAAATTAAACAAGCTATAGAAGAGCGTAAAGAGGCATCTAGGGTTCATCGAGAAGCCAAAAAGTTGGGATTACAAGAAGAAGAGGTGCTCCTTAGATGGAATACATACAGAGAAAATAAAAGGGTTGCGAGTGAGCTCGTGCAAGAGAAAATTAAATGCGCAAGTGAACGTTGGGTGCATAAAATTCACAAAAGAGACAAAGGCGCCCCAAAAAGATTCTGGAACCATATAAAAGCACTCGGAGCTCCAACTAGAAACTCGCAAACGGCTATAAGGGATGAAGACGGTAACATCTATGAAGGCGATGATGCGCTGCGGTACATCACAGACGTTATCAGGCATAACTTCGGTACGAGAAAAAGCGTAGTTCAGACAACAGATCCAGCAACAACAGAGATTATTGAGAGATCAAAATTCAGCATAGAAAGCTTTTATTGGAAAAAGGCAGCAGAAAATGTCCCTAACAACACGGCAGCATGACCCGTTGAAATCCCAATACAGCTAATCAAAAACCTCGGTCCAAAAAGCAAGGCACTGCTGACTAATGCCATAGAACAAAGAGTATTCCCGTTGGATGGCGTGAAAGCAAGATGAATCTCATCTACAAAGCCAAAGGAGATAAGGATGAGACGAGCTCGTACAGGCCAGTTACAGTAACGTCGGTGATATATAGAATGGCAATGCAAGCCATAAAATTAGAACTGTTGAAGTGGGTGGAGGAAAACGGTGTATTGGGGGAACTACAGAATGGGTTCAGGCCAGGCCGACGCTTAGAAGACAATATGTTTGTACTAACTCAGTGCATAGAGATTTCAGTAGCTAAGAAAAGACCTTTATGGGTAGCATTTCTAGATATTAAAGGAGCTTATGACAACGTAGACAGGGAATTGTTGTGGGATATTCTTCAATACCAAGGCATAGATGACGATTTCGTGGAGCTGCTGAGGGAGATATATCGAGACAACCAAGTACAAGTGGCATGGGAAGGCCGAAAAGGAAATGAAATGGTGGGAATTCACCAAGGATTGAAGCAAGGATGCCCTCTGTCACCATTGTTGTTCACGCTTTACGTCAAGGGCATAGAAAGACGACTGGAAAACAGCGAATTAGGTTTTGATTTATCCTACATGCGTAATGGACAAATGGTGCAACAGAAGGTCCCTAGATTGATGTACGCAGACGACATTGTGCTACTAGCGGACAATAAAAAAGATTTACAGATACTTGCGAATATCTGTGGGAACGCAGCGACAAATCTAGGCCATAAGTTTAGCACTGAGAAATCAGGGATTATGATCTTTAATGAACACACGAGTAACTTCGTGGTGTCAATTCAACAGCAAGTAATACCCATAGTGAAGCAATATAAGTACCTCGACGTACACATAAACGAAGGAAAGAATTACTCAAGCAACCACCAAGATAATCTGAAAATAAAGGGGAAGCGGAATGCAGCATTAATGAAACACAGAGCACTGTGGGGCCACAATAAGTATGAGGTGGTGCGTGGAACCTGGAAAGGAGTAATGGTGCCAGCGCTAACATTCGCAAATGCCATTATATGCTTAAAATCGGATATATTGGCGGGTTTGGAAGTTAACCAAAGATCAGTAGGCCGGTTGGCTTTGGGAGCACACGGTAATACGACAAATGAGGCAGTGCATGGAGACATGGGTTGGGCCTCTTTTGAAGTCAGAGAAGCACAAAGCAAAATTAGTTTTGAAGAAAGGCTCAGGAACATGGATGAAAATAAATGGGCGGCCAAAGTGCACAAGTATCTCTACATGAAAAGCGTGGACACAGAATGGAGGAAGAGGTCAAGGAAGTTGGCAACCAAGTACAGAATAATCGAAACTGTAAATAGACAACCAGGGGTCATCAGAAAGAAAGTGAGAGAAATAGAGACCGTGAATTGGATGCAAAGAATAGAAACGAAAAGGACAATGGAGATTTACAAGAACGAGAAGAAAGAAATTAGAAGGGAAAATCTGTACGATAACACAAAGGGCAGTGCCTTGCTATTTGAGGCTCGAGCCGGTTGCCTAAGGACGAAAACATATCGGAACAAATATTCGGAACTAGATGAGACATGTGTATGCTGCAGTAAAGATCCAGAGACCACTCAGCACATCCTAATGGAATGCGACGGGATCCACTCAGCGAGAACCGTAGGTAACGTGCAACTCCCAGAAGCGCTTGGGTTTAAAGTGGAAGGAAACATAAACAGATCAGCCGTAGAGATCAGCAAGAGATGATTAGAGTACTGGTGGAAAAAAGCAGGGAAAAGATGGATATGCCCTGATCTCTTAAAATCATAGGCAGCGGTACAAGGTAAATTTTTGAAAAATAAAAATAATGAGAGGTATACAAAAATGCTAGATAAAGAACATGTATAGTATACCTGATTAAATCAAGCAGGCTAGGTGACTATTTGTCGCCGCCCCGTTTCAAAGGGGATGCCAATAAATCATCATCATCTGCATCTATGTAAGCGCTCGTTCCCGACGCGCGCTCTCCTCTCTTCAGCCATGGATGATAACGGTCGCTTCTGATAACGACGCGCCCGCTATGGATGAAAAGGCGAAAGTGGCGGCTCAACTGCAAGCGGAGTCGAGGGCTCGCAAAGCTGCTGCAGCACGGCGACGCAGACAACAAGCGGACCCGGAGTCTAGGGCGCGGGAAGCTGCAGCAAAATGGCCACTCCGGCAAGCGGACCCGGAGCTGAGAGCTCGCAAAGCTGCAGCAGTACGGCAACGCCGGCAAGCGGACCCGGAGCTGAGGGCTCGCGAAGCTCGCGCTAGAACCGAGCATCGGCGCCGCCAACATCAGGTAGACAACGTTTCCGGCGTTTTGCCGCCGCTTCCCGCGCTCTCGCCGCCTCTGGGCCCGCTTGCCGGCGTCGCCGTGCTGCTGCACTAATCAAAAAGCAGTCTTAATGAAGGAAAAACGAAGTCCGCACCTCAATACCATACACGACCAATAAAACAACATTGTATATACTGTACACATGTGTTGTCACTCATTTGCATGTTCGAGTGGGCAATCTACGGGGGATTCACAGTTACCCGAATGATCCCCCGGTGCTACGCCCACTCATCATCATTCACTTCGTGGATATGCGGTGATTTTTTTTTCGAATGTCTCGCTGTTGTTGGCCAGCGCTTCCTGCTTGAAAAGTGATGTCGTAGGCCTTTGTGAACGTCAGGACACTCTCAGCAAACAGTCTCTGTTGCAGGAGATCGCCCCGTAGTCCGCACACGAATCGGTGACGCAACATAATGTCCAAGGGAAGCATTGTTGCGTTAGCAGGTGTTGGTGTTGACGCCGTATGCTGTCCGGTAGCTGCTGGTGTAGTAACCGTTGTGCGTCGCGTCCCGAAGTTGCAGTCGGCGACCAGTGTCTGTTGTGCCGCGACGTAGGCGCTTACGGTCTCTCCTTCCAACTGGTCACGTCGTTGGAAGCGAGCTCGGCTGCTGCTGAAGACCTCAGATGGCCTCGGATCGTAGTGTTTATGAAGTCAAATGTCATCGTAGCCCACTTCAGCTGGGCTGCTTGGCGGCACCAAGGCGCAGACTGTGTCGTACGTCTGCTCACCACACAGCGTCAGCAGGTGTGCCCTCTTCTTGTTAGGGTCGGTGATGCTGTTAGCCTCGAAGTAAAACTGGAGGCGTCCAAACCACGACGTCCACGATGCGCCAATAAACTCCGGTAGTCGGCCCGATGCATGCGTTGCCAATGCGTAGCACAAGTGTAGGTCAACGTGAGGTTTAAATCCGCTTACTCGTCGCCACTGTCATGTCCGCGGTAGCCGCAATAAAAGACATTGGGAACTTGGAACGGAGTTTATTGCGGAGGGACTTGCACGCAGCGCGGTCTGGCCTCTGCTCTTGTGTCTCTCGGGAGCCGCCGACGGGGAGAGAGTCAGGAGTTGGAGAGAGGGGGGCGCGTTGGCGCCCCCCTCTCGGAAGAAGGAGGAGACCTCGTAGACATAGCAATGATACAAAATATATTTGAAGCGAATGTTTTTTGAACTATGAAACCCTAATTTCATGGCTGCCAGTATATCGCATAAAATTATACAGGGCGATAATTTTTGAGTTTCTCGGTATTGGGAAAATCGCTTGTTGGAGATGACGTAATTCTAGTCTTTGAGCTAGATTATTCAGAGAGGCGGATATTACTTGCACGAGAAATGGAAACACATTCATCTAAAGAAAAAAAATATCTAATGAACCTCTTATTTTATTAGTGTACGGCACATATTGAATTTACGGATTGTAGCTGGTGAGTTTGCAAGGCGTATCTACTTGGAATAAATTTCCAGAATGACACTAGTTTGACACGATCAAACTAGCCGTAATTATGCACTGTTCTTTGACTTAATGCTTTTTTTCTGTTATGCACAGAAGTGGCTGGAACGCCCATGTATTTCGTCCACCACTATGGAAAATAACATCTCGAAACTGGTTTCATCATAGGAATTCGTTTCAAGTGGATACGCCTTGCGAGCTCACCGGCTATAATTCGTCAATTGCAATACGTGCCATCAAGCAATTAATTAGGAAGTTAATGAGTGACGTTTTCGTAATTAGTTTATTGTGTGTTTTGATTTCTCGTGCTAGTAGCGTCCGCCTCTAGGAATAATCCATCTGAAGGAGAAGACATGCTATTTGCCACAGACAATCTTTAAGATTCCGGAAATCTTAAATTGATAACCACATATACGCGCAAACAAGATAAGTGTATTTTCGCCTCCAAACCTAAACCAGTGCGCAAACCTCTGTTTTGTGCAATCAAGCGATAATTAATGACATAAAACATGCACACGTAATGTTACCTAATAAGTTCTCGAATTATCAGCGACATGATAATAAAATGCAGAACTTATTATTTACCGGTTTCTTTGAAATGTATTATATTAGACCTCCCCAGCCACATTATACTGCCGACGCGTGTATGCCACGGTGTATGTGGCCATTTCGGGCTAATGAGATAGCGGGCGAAGGGAACTTTTATGAGAGATAGGTGCAGATATGGCCTGAGTGATGTGACTCGAGCCTGCTATTCTAGGGAAGGTGAATGACCGAGATAGTGAGGAAGATGAAGGTATTATGGCGAAGATTATAATGATAGGTGCTGCCCAGTCTACTGTTCGTGTGCAACCCGGATATGCATTATTTACGGTACACCCACAATAGTGGAGCGTAGCATGCAGACCGTCTATGACTCGCATGATATGTACAGCTGTTCTCGCCACAGGTGTATTTGAGCGAGATACCAGCTGCTGCAGGGTGTCAATTATATGTCGCATCTTCGCCTTGATTGCCGAATCCGACGGGGACGTCTCGCAGCACCCTCGTTTTCGTCGCTTATGTTCGGACCTCCGAGCTCGCGGTGTAAGCGTGGCCACGCATTCGTGTCCGGGCTTCCGTTCACTTTAGGCGTTGCTTCTGGAAGTTCGCCCGACGTCGTCTTAACAATCTTCTGCTGGACAGACGTGACTGAAGCCAAGGGCATCTTGTTCCGATCTTGAGTTTGCTGAAGGCGCAAACGGTTCCTTCGTTTGCACACTGACGCTGCCGCCGCTTTTTTTTCTCAAATTGATCACACATGTTTTGCCGTACTGCAATATCCTTTTAAACTCGAAGCTTCCTTTGCAAACCCCCCTGAGGAGCAGTTCCGTCCAGAGCCTATACCATTAACCTGCACGCACATCCTACAACACTATCGCCTTTCATGAAGAACACTACCTCCACCGCATAATGCTCTCACGTGATAGGAAGCCGTAATATGGCGAAAACTCCAAACAGACACGTATCCACATTTGAGTCTTCACCAGGCCATACAGTCTGCGCTGTATTCCTATAAATGTCCGCAATGTGATCAATGCGCAACGCTATATCACATGGTATGGGCTTGCGCAAACACACCACAGCTCACACCCATAACACACCCCACCACACGGCAATGGGAGGCACCGCTGTGCATCCCCGACTCGACGGACCAGCTCAACCTGGTCAACCGAGCGAGAAGGGCAGCTAAGGCCGCTGGGCTCCTGGACAGAGGGGACCACCCACTGCAGAGCGGACGAGCTGCCTACGCTCGCGTGCTCTTTTGCAGAAAGTTTATTCTCTCTCTTGCTGACCGCAGCTTCCACCTGGTGCTGCCGCAGCTGCCACCGCTTGTGCGTTTTCTCCGAATAGCTCACACTCTGCTGGGTGATTCTACGAGAGACCAATACGGGTCCACAAACTCATTTTAGATTGCATTGAATATTTTGCACTTATGTGCATATCACTCGGTAGCACAAAAGTGAACTTGGTTTCTTTGCCAATTCGATACTTTAGAAGGAAAAAAATACCGAAATTCTTGAGTGTGGAGGCGCTATTTTCATGCACCGGGCATTCTCGCAAATTCAGAGCAATGTGAAATGCAAGATACTGCGGATACAAAGAATGCATTTTTTTGCTTAAAACGTATACGTAAAGAAGAGTCAGCTAGCATTGTTTGAGGCTTCTGTGCCAAGTGCAAGTGTTTTAGAAAAAAATCTTTAATTTGATAAACTATTAAAAAGTTACTTCATTTACGAACTTTTATCTATTAAACGATGCATGTAGCCCTTTGAAATTTTGCGGGCTGTCAGACCATAACCTGTTCAACAAATGTGCTGAATATTGCTGCTGTATCAGAAATTACCATTTTTACAACTTGCCTCTAATGTGAAGTTTGACGAAAATGAACACTATTTAAAAATTTAAAAATTGCTTATTTTTCTCGAAAGCTCGTAAAGAGCTGTTCACAGACACTGAAAAAAGAGCATTAAAAGATCACCAGCCCTTCCCCTGTCGAGAAACAGGGGGTAAGCGAAGCTTGTCGTGTATGTATCTCACCGTCATCTGGGTGACGTTCGGAAGCCATCGCCTCGGAATTCTCTGATCGTTGTTGACGGCGGGCCTCGGCTTCGGAAGCCCTCGCCTCGGGATACTCTGCTCGTCGCTGACGGCGGGCCTCGGCTTCGGAAGTCCTCTCCTCGAGATCGTCGGTCTTCGCTGACGGCGAGCCTCAAAAACATGTTGCATTATTAAGCGAAGCTTTACGGGCTCACAAGTGTCGGCAGTGGTGGTGGTGGTGTCACGCTGAAAAGTGTGCCGATCAAGGTTTGAGTTTGAATCAGGCCCACTCCGCAGCAAGAATTAGTTGCATGCATGCAAAGGAAGCAGAAGAGGCAGCTATAGCTCCGGCTATAAATGGCACTACCGCGGAAATCATTTTTAGCGATTTCAAAATCACATTTAGAAACTTTGCCATTGGCAAAATCCGCTAACAGGCCATGCAAATTCTAAACAAATATCCACCACTTGATCGCCAGATTCAAATCATAGGGGTCCCGGCACATTCCTCGCACCCAGGAAATGAGGCTGCCCCCAATTTTCCCCGAGGTTTCGTCAACCGGGCGGTGGAAGGCCTCGACCTGGGTTCAGCGAGGGATCGCATGGTGACTTTCCACGAAGTTACTATGCACTACCGCGAAGGTAGACAAAAATACCCCCCTCCACATGCAACAACTAAACTGCAACAGGTGACCTGGAGACAGTTGCAAACTGGCTCATTTGCCAACCCTTACAAGTATTCGCTAATATATCCCGGCTGCTTCTCACATAAATGCAAGAACTCTGACGCCTATAAAGCGTACCTGACACATATATTGAACGACCTAGGGCGGAACTCAAACTGAATAACACTTTGGACTGGGATGTAGCGGTGTCCAGCTCGGATCCGGCGGTCCAGCTGCGGACCGTCGGCTGGGCTTTGGAGGTCCCCAAAAGTCAATGGCTTACGGCCACCTCACGCCGCCTAGCAGAAGAAACCCAGTAATTCAAATAACTGCATCTGACAAAAATAAAGTTTTCCCTCCTCCTCCTCTCTATCCTAAAGCTGTTTTGAAGTATGTAAAAATGTGATATAGACGATAATGATGAATATGAGTTTGGACGTAGTTTAAAAAGCTCAGTAGAAAGTTTCTTGAAATTTTAGAATAATATTTAACTTAAAGAATTATTAGTTGGGAGAATGAACTTCGTATCCAGTTTTATATCAAAAGTGGCGCTTGTACTTTGTGATCTGTTTTATACTCCTGTCGGCCATTGTATTGAATCTGATATGAATAGCGTTCCACGAAGAATTTTTGAAGCTTTTGTTAACGTGGTCGACAGTTTCCTGTCTTCGGAGCTGTCCGCAGCGCAGACCTTAGCAAAAAGTTTATTACAAAACTTGACTTCTCAGAGCATCCTACCTCACTCAACCTCAAGCTCACTTATGAGGTTGAGTTCGACAGCGAAGACCTTAGTCATAATATTTCTACCTGTCGCCAACCTCACCGGAACACCACCTCATTTCATGAGGTTTAAGTCAAATTGAGGTTTGCGTCGACTTCAGGAGGTGGGTGCCTCGTGAGGTCGCCCACCTCTGCTTGCAACTGACGTGCCCCAGCCAGGCAAGCCCTGGCGTGGGTCAAGTGCTGATGTTGCATCCACACACTAATGGGTGTGGATGCAACACTGCTCCGGCACATCATGCCTCGGTGCCAAACCCGCGTGCCTTTTCTTTGCCCCTTCTCCCGACTTTCCGGGTGCTGCTATCGTCTTGCTCGCACGCGTCGCTGGGTTTTTTGCAACGCCCCCAGATGGCGCTCACCTCCGCCCATCCCTGGACCAATACAACAACATATCCTAGACAAAGCTTCAACAAAGCCACTCCCTCACCAGAACAGGAATTGGTATCCCTCGTGCAGTATTCGGCCACTACCTCCCTCATGACTCCTATAATTAACCCATGGCCCTTAGTCCCCAGCGGATGCGGAGCACCTGACCAAGGCGGCGGTCAGACCTGCGACGCGGCAGAGGGTGCTAAGACTCTTCGGGTCTGGACAGGCTGCCACTGGAAACTGAACCTGGCAACGTTCAACACACGCACCCTATCGAGTGAGGCTAGCATAGCGGGGCTATTTGAAGAATTATCAGGTATTGCCTGGGATAATGTCCTTAGTGGGGCTAGAAGAACTGGTGATGCTTATACAGTGCTCACTAACGGCCACGTCCTCTGCTACAGAGGTCATCCAGATAAGAGAGAATTCGGAGTAGGATTTCTAGTCCATAAGGACATAGCGGGCAAAACTGATGAATTCTACAGCATTACCGAGAGGGTAGCAGTCGTCGGAATAAACCTGAATATGAGATATAGAATGAAGGTTGTACAAGCCTACGCCTCAACATACCTCCAGTCACGATGATGAAGAAATAGAACAGAATTATGAAGATGTTGAACTAGCAATGATAAAGGTGCAAACTCGTTATACTGTAGTCATGGGAGACTTCAATGCAAAAGTGTGGAAAAAGCAGGCTGGTGAGAGAGCAATTGGCAACTAGGCATCGATTCTAGAAACACTAGAGGAAAGATGTTGGTAGAATTCGCGGAACGGAATAGGCTCCGAAGAATGAATACCTTCTTCAGGAAGCGCAGCAACAGGAAGTGGACCGACCTGGAAAAGCCCTAATGGAGAAACAAGGAATTAAACAGATTTCATACTCTCTGCCGATCCCAGCATAGTGCAGGATGTAAAAGTGTTAGGAAGGGTAAAGTTCAGTTACTATAGGTTAGTGAGGTCTAGGATTTCTTTCAATTGGAAGAGGGAAAGAATAAAATTAGTCAAGAAGAAACAGGCCAACCTAGATGCAGTAAGGGTAAAAGCAGACCAATTCAGGCTGGTGCTCGCAAACAAATATGTAGCTTTAGAACAGGAAGATGAAGACAACATAGAGGTAATGAATGAAACCGTAACTAGGCTGATCTCAGAAGCAGCAATTGAAGTGGGAGGTAAGGCACCAAGGCAACCAGTAGGCAAGCTCTCCCAAGTAACAAAGGACCTAATAAAGAAACAGCAAAACATGAAACTGTCAAACGCAAGAGACCAGATAGAATTTCCTGAACTGTCGAAACTGATGAACAAGAAGAAAGTAAGATATATCCGAAATTATAACTGCAAAAGATTAAGGAAGCAGTAAAATATGGACGCAGCATAAAATCAGGGAGAAGAAAACTTGGCTTAGGACAAGGCAAAATGTATGCACTGAAAGATAAGCAGGGTAATTTCGACGATTTCGACGACATCAGCCATTTCGACGACATACCAAAAGCAGCGCAAGAATTCTAAACTGAGCTGTACAGTAACCAGAGCAGCCAAGCTACTTTCATTCGAAGTAGTGATTAACAGGATGCAGAGGCTCCTTATATAACTAGTGATGAAGTTAGAAGGGCCTTGCAAGACATGACCAGAGGAAAAGCTGCTGGAGAAGATGAAATAACAGTCGATTTAACCCAAGATGGAAGAGATATCATGCATGAAAAGCTTGCGGCCCTTGGTGCCGCAGCCTTTTGTACCGCATGTCATCAAGCTAGGTGACGCAACCCAGCGCTCCGTTCCAAAGGGGACGCACCTAGCATCCATCCATCCATCCATCCATCCATCCATCCATCCATCCATCCATCCATCCATCCATCCATCCATCCATCCATCCATCCATCCATCCATCCATCCATCCATCCATCCGTCCGTCCGTCCATCCGTCCGTCCGTCCGTCCGTCCGTCCGTCCGTCCGTCCGTCCGTCCGTCCGTCCGTCCGTCCACGCTTCACTGTTCCTGCGTGTTACACGTGCTGTGCATAGGAACGCATGCGACAAAAATGCAGGTGCTGGGCTGTGGAGGTCGCGTGCTGGGTTGTGATAACGTAAACATTACAATGGTACATAGCCTGAAGAGAGCGCTTGGAGCTGGCGTCTCTGCCACCAGCCGTGGTAGTGAAGCACGCTGTGCTGCCCCGTCCGTATGTCAAACGTCCGAACATTCCTCTCCAGCAGACGAACGCACAAGAGCAGTTTCCCTGCTGACTAGCCGTTGTTGATGAAATGTGCTTCTGTACACTTCTGCCATGATGTGATGGGCCATGTGAGGCAATCATAATGCTCAACCCCCTGAGAGATTATGAACAATGACACACAACAACGCCTCAGGCAAACACGTCTCTCTGTGTGTTTTGTGGACTACGCAGACAAACAACATTGGTGCACACAAGGTAACGTTTAACATTAACACACCACTCTCGCGTTGCACTAAACTCTGAACAATTGACACATTCGCCGCCAACATCACCGCTAATTATCGTCAATCAAAGCAAACAGCATACAAAGCTTCGCTAACATTGATTGCCACAGTGCGTGAGATACGCATTTTTTTCTCTTTTACTGTGTTTGAAAATTCTATGGTGCTTTCAATTTCGCCGACCATCCTGTTGCTTGAGGTTTTGAATCAGCACGAACAGGAATTGCTGATCAATGACCGTTTATATTCTAACGGCTTCTTTTTTGAATTAGTGATCACTAAAGCTTTGAAACCTTTGTTTGATAGTAAATGCTTCATAATGGTTCGGGCGTTAGCTCTTGAAAAGGTAATCATTGTCACAATCTTCATTATCAATAAAATAATTAAAGTCATACTTTCTACGCATATTTCAGGACCACGGCTGCTCCTTGCGGTGCTCATTAATGCTTACCTTGTTCACTGACACCATCATATCGGCTCAAATTTTAGTTGTAATATGCTCTTCCACAGATACAACTAAATTGCGATTTTCTAAGCCCAATGAAGTTGATTAGTAATAACTATTCAACGTTTGTAGCCCATGTTGTAAAGCTTCTAGTAGACCACGCGTTCAAGTTTAACGAGGTTTAAAGTGAGAAAGAATGGCGGGCCCGCCAGTGATCGTCATTCTTAAAGCCATAAATGTGCGAGAACACGTATGAGAACGTCGTTTTAGTTTTTTTTTCAAGTAATTGTCTGCATTCGTTGCCTTGGCCAATATTATAGAAATGAAATAAAGTAGGAAGAATGACATCAATCCTCTGCTCCTCATGTCAAGGTGCAAGCTCTTTTAAAATATTGCGAAAACATCTGCGGCACCTACGGTGGTGACGATAACACGGAGTGCCGCTACGCTGAAAGGAACAGCTGGCGCCGGGGCATCACTGGTAATTTCATGAGCATTTCATGTCCTTCGCTGCAGACTTCGTAATGTTTACTGCACATTTCACTAGTTACAAGGACGCTCCGAGCCTAGCATAGCATGCTGGCATACCAGAAATACTGTCGCAGTTTTTCTTTGCTTCAACTGAGCCTGCGACGGCGAGAACCATTGCTGGCGCAAACAACGCAGCACTTGGCAGGTGCGTGCGTAGATACCCGGAAAACATTTTTACAGGGTGGATTATCCACGGTAAAGAAGCCGCATCAGAATTATAGGTTTGCCTGGTTTTGGTCTGTGCCTGGCACATACCCATTGATGTTATGGCGCAGCCCGCTAAATTTGGCGCGAGAGGCGTTCACTGAAGAGCGGCACACATGAACTGACACATACCCAGTGACCCAAGATGTCATCAAAGAGGTTCATTGGAGACGAGAACATACCGAGTTACAGATACCCAGTCCCGCATCTACAGTGACCTATGTCGGCATGAAAGAGGTCCGTTGAAGAGTGGCACGTAGGTACACATGAGAGAGTTTTAGCGTGTCCGGTATTCCACTAAACGGGCCGCATATCGGATGAGCAGGCATGCAGACACGAGTGGCCGTAACCGTAGTGCCTCCTGAGAGCGCAGAACCCAAACCAGACGAACACAGAACTAATATTGCAGTAAACAGGTGTGTTCTACTTGGGTACTCTTGTAAATTTCTGCAGAGGGGTAGTCGTGAACACGATTACGCCACTGCCGAAATATATACCATCAGCGAAGTAGCACAGGCTTGTTAAATATTAGTTAGCTCCGTGTTTGTCAGGTCAACGCCTCCTATAAAGACTATGCCTGGAAAATGAGCCGCGAACTCGCTGCCCTACCCTCGGATTTTAGATGCGAAGCATCTTATGGTCGGGGCTATGTCACTCCCTCCCCCCTCCATCCATCCATCCGCCGTGCGGCGTCCACACCCCTACTGCGCATGCGCATCCTCCTCCCCCTCATCTCCTCTCCTTGTCTCCTCTCCTCCCTCCTCCCCCTCCTCTCCTTGTCTCATCTCTCCGACGCTCTTCTCCTCTCCGGATTGCGCAACGAATAGCAACACCTGCGGCTACGCGCGCGATAATACGAAGCAGCTAAGGTTAGAGGCGCGACGGTAGGCGCCCCAGAGGCACCGGCAACAGTCACCGACGCCGCGCGCGTTCGGTGCGAACGCGGGCACAACGCCGACGGCGTCGACAACAGTTCTGGGCGTTGCTGGTGCTGCTGCATGTCCAAGTTTATACAGCTGATAAAACTACCTTGAGTCGACCCCATGGCTGCGAAGCAGCCATGGGGTCGAAGGAAGGAAGGAAGATGGTGTAATTTTTTCTCTCTCCCACCGGTAGGGAGGCGAGCGCCTCTGACGGGCGATCCTTGTATACATGCCGGCGCGCTGCGGCCGGGAGCCGAGCAGCTGGCTAGTCGCGAGCAGGCGACACCTTGCCGACCGCGCGTGGTCACCACTGCTATATGCAGACGATGACACTCAAGTGGTTTCTTTATCGCTGTTCTGACATCATGCGAGTCACCTTACGGGGCTTTTTGTCACTGGTCAGTTTGTTTTAGTACAAAAATTTGCTGGAGAGCTGCAAATTTCCACGCGGCGTCAGCGACGCTGAAACCTACGCCGGCGTTTTTTTTTTTTTTTCAGGGACGCCGGCGCGAGCTCGCGCTCTCCGCCGGCGGACAGCGCGCTGCTGGCTGCTCCCGGCTACGCCATTGGCTACGCCGATGGTGTCACATGATCAGGCGGTAGGTAGGCGAGTGCTCTCGTACAGCACCTGGTCACAACACGCGGCAGGGAGCTCTCTATGGGAAAAAGAGCGACGTTCCAGGCATTGTTTATTTAAGAGGCGTTGGTCTGGTTTACTGCTACGCCACCAGGTTGTTGCACCGTGCAGGCCACTCACGCTTGCGCCTCAGCCCATCCAGAAAAAAATGCCCAGTCCGCCTGCGTTTTGCGCAATGCCAAAGGCGCTAAAACTCTGTAGCCACATACTCCGTGACCCACGTTCGTCCGATGGTTCGTTTCGAACCCTGTTACTTCAACACAGAAGCCCGATCTACTAACCATTCGACCTCGGACTACTCAGTGACCCGGGTAGACGGTAAAACGGTTGTATACATGCATACTTAGCTCCCGAGAAGTGCGTGAAGTAGAGCGGGGCAGATGATGTAATGGGCAGGGTAGATAACCGGTGGTGTCTTAGAGTTATAGAATGGGTACCAAGAGAAGGGAAGCACAATCGAGGATGGCAAAGAATTAGGGGGTACGATGAAATTATGAAGCCTGCAGGCATAACTTTGACTAAGCTAGCACAAGAAGGGGGTTTTTCGATACCTGTGTGAAAGACATTCGTATTTCATAGGACTTACAAAGTGATGATGATGATGATGATGATATGTGTTTTTTTGTGGCGCAAGGGCCAGGTATGGCCAAAGAGCGCCATGACTGATAATGTTGTGTTAAGCGCTGATTGATTAGTTGCTATGATAGGATGTAACATGGCTGTAAAGTGACCTAAAATCAATCGCTATCGTAGAAGCGTAAAACAATATATAGTATAAAGTTATGACAGTGATATGGGGAGTGGACGATGGGTACAGTGCGAATGACAAGTGATCATGATGCTAAAATGCAAGAATATGGAAATGGCAGGTATGCCTCCTTAAGGCCTTTGATCGCAGAAGCTGTGAGGCAGGTGCTTTCTTCAATGCAGCTACCGCAGCAGCAACCTCTGTTAAGAGGCCGTGCTATACGGATTTCCTGGGGCTATCACATGAAAACTGTGTACACCTTTTAAAATTCAAACAAAGATTGATATTTAAAGAGAGATTCTATACCTAAGATCATTAGAGGATGAAGTGGAATTTGCATGTCGGTGTGGTAATGGAAAATGCTTTTTCCTATTAGCGTTTAATTCAGTGCATTGCAACGGGATGTGAAGCACGGTAAGTGGCTCACCACATTTATCACACGTGGGTGGATCACCACCGGACAAGAGGTAAGCGTGTGTACTGTATGTGTGTCCTATCCTAAGTCTGCAAAGTGTTACTTCTGTGCGGCGGTTCTTTGATACCGGCGGCCAGTTGCCAAGATACGCCTTGATAACATGTAGTTTATTTTCTGTTTCTTTATCCCACAACCGCTGCCAGTAAGCCCTGAGCTTTTTCTTTAGGGCGGGCTTGAGGTCCATTACAGGGACAGTCGTGGAAGAGTTGGCAACGTTCGCGTGGACGGATGTGGCTAGCTGGTCAGCCAATACGTTTCCTTCAATCTGCCGGTGCCCCGGCGCCCAGCATACCACGATAGGTTGCTTGGACGCATAGGTGGTGCATAGTATTGAGTAAAGGGATAGAATTACAGGGGTTTTATATTGTTTGACAGTTTTTAAAACGTTTACGACGCTCAAAGAGTCTGTGTACATAACTGCCTTTGGGATAATTAAATCTTTAATGTGTTTAACGGCGGCCAATATCGCGTGGGCCTCTGCTGTGAAAATACTTGTGTTAGGGTGCAGAACACCGGCATCCGAAAATTATGGACCGACCGCTGCGTAAGACGCGCCAGAATTACACTTCGATGCATCTGTAAAAAATTCAGGAGAGGAGTATTTGGGCTGTAGTTCGAAGAAGTACATTCGGATATGCGCGACAGGTTTGTAATAGCTACGAAAGATGTGTCACAGTGTATGAGTTGCCACTGCCACGGCGGGGGCCGTATAGCAGGGGGCATAATGTGGTATTCAAAGAGCGGAACCCTTGTTTCTTATCTATGTCTCCAACACGCAGTGAGAAAGTCTGTGCCACTCTGGGCTGGTTGCGAAAAAGTTGAGAATTGGACAAATCATTTATGGTGGAATACACGGGCTGCTCACTGTTTGCGTTCACTCTCAGAAAATACATGAAAGACGAATATGTTCTCTGCAGATGAAGCGACCACTCATCCGATTCAACGTAAAGGCTTTCCACTGGGCTTGTTCTAAAGGCGCCTGTGGACAGACGAATGCCTAAGTGGTGGACAGGGTCCAGCATCTTCAGAGCAGTTGGAGTAGCCGACTGGTACACTATGGCTCCATAGTCTAGTCGTGTGCGTATGAGGCTTTTATACAAGTTCATAATACATTTTCTATCACTACCCCAGGTTGTGCGTGACAGCACCTTTAAGATATTCATTGTTTTCATACATTTGTATTTAGGATACTTTATGTGCTGTACAAAGGTTAATTTTGCGTCTAAAATTATGCCTAAAAATTGATGTTCCCTGTTTACAGGCAGACGCTCACCCTGCAACACAATTTCAAGATCAGGGTGCAGGCCTCTTTTTCTAGAGAAAACTACACAGGTGCTTTTTTGTGGGTTCAGTCTGAACCCGTTCTCATCAGCCCATTTGGAGACCTTGTTGAGACCAAGCTGGACCTTTCGCTCACAGATTGCGAGGGAACTTGATTGAAATCCGATCTGCACATCGTCAACACATGTTGAATAGAAGATCTTACGTGGTATGTGTAGGCGAAGAGAATTCATTTTTACTATAAAGAGCGTGCAGCTGAGCACCCCGCCCTGCGGCAATCCAGTTTCCTGTACAAATTTCCGTGACAACACATTGCCCACTCGAACACGGAATGCACGATTAGACAGATAACTCTCGATAACATTGAACATATTACCGCGTATGCCTAAGTGTGAGAGGTCTCTCAATATCCCAAACCGCCACCTAGTATCATAGTCTTTCTCCATATCAAGGAATACAGGTAAGAAAAACTGCTTATGAACAAAAGCTTCACGGATACGTGCCTCGATATGTATGAGGTGGTCACTGGTGGATTGGCCCTCCCAAAATCCGCACTGGTATGGGTCGAGCAATTTATTTGATTCGAGGAAGTGTAGTAAGCGACATTTAATCATTTTTTCAAATACTTTGCAGAGGCAGCTTGTTAAAGTTATAGGTCTCTAACTTGATACAGAGGAAGGATCCTTTCCGTGCTTCAGAATTGGAATTATAATAGCCTCCTTCCAAACAGAGCGGGTCTCGCCGGAAAACCAGATAACGTTGTAGAGAGAAAGGAGAGTTTTTTGTGTTTCGGAGGGTAGTTGTTTCACCATATCATATATTATGCGGTCTGAACCTGGGGTGGACGTATTACAACAGTTCAGTGCGGCCTGCATTTCCGCTATGCAGAATGGTTCATTGTACGCCTCACTTCTTGCACATTTTCTTTCTAACTTTTGTTGCTCTATTCGCGTTTTGTACTTTCGGAAGGTTTCGGAGTAGTGTGAAGAGCTCGATATGTGTTCAAAATGTGCACCAAGAAAGTTTGCTTGATCTTCCAGGCTTTCTCCGTGGCTGTTTACTAAAGGCAGGGAATACGTTTGTTGCCCGTTAATTTCCTTTACTCTCTTCCAGACTTTTCTCTCATCTGTATACGAGTTTACGCTTGATATAAACTTTGCCCAACTCTCTCGTCTTGCTTGTCCTTGCGTTCTCCTTGCCTGGGATTTGACATGATTAAAGTTTTCCAGGTTTTCTGCTATTAGAGAATCGCGAAGCAGCGCCCACGCTTTGTTCTGGTTCCTCCGTGCTTGCCTACAGGCATCGTTCCACCAGGGAACACGCCGCTGGGTGCCCATGCCGCTCGCTAGAGTAATACATTTACAGGCGGCATCAAGTATAAAGCTGTAAAATATGTAACCGCATCATCTATGGTTAGACCAGACATCTCAGTCCACGTCATGTAAGAGTTCGGTACCGTTCCCAATCGGCTGAGTCAACCTTCCACCGAGGGACCTGCGGGGGAAATTGATCTTGTTTCGGCGTACTCAAGATTATTGGGAAGTGGTCACTCCCATACGGGTTATTCCATTTAAAATAGAGTAAAAGCGTCGGCGATAAAATGCTAAGATCTATGGCAAAGTATGACTTGTTAGCCAGGTGAAAATACGTGGGCTCCTTCGCATTCAAAAGACATGCTCCAGAGGAAAAAAACAGCTGTTCAATAACGCGACCTCGCGCATCACAGCGTGAATCGTCCCAGAAACTACTGTGTGCATTAAAATCACCAAGAATCAGATATGAGTCTGGGAGCTCATCTATTAATGATTCTAGGTCGCGTCTGTGAAGGTGATAATGTGGTGGTATATACAACGAGCAGATGGTAACGAGTTTATTTAAAAGAACGGCTCGAACGGCCACTGCCTCAAGAGCCGTTTGGAGCTTCAAATGCTGACACGCTACACTTCTATCAGCAATGATGGCTACACCGCCAGATGATGCGACAGCATCCTCGCGGTCTTTCCGGAAAGTCATGTATTGTCGGAGGAAGTTGGTGTGTTTGGAAATTAGATGTGTTTCTTGCACAAACAGGACCTTAGGATTAAACTTACAGAAAATTTCTTGCACGTCATCTAGGTTTCTTAATAGTCCTCGAATATTCCACTGTATGATGTTGTCCATGTTGAAAAAAATGTGATGTGTGTCTCAAAAGGAAGGAGAGTGACGTACCTTACAGAGCCTTGGTTAGGCCCTGTAATTGGTGTTTTGTGTTTTTTGGAGCGGTCAAGAGAACCTCGCTGCTCCTTCGACACTACTAGCGCCGTTTGGCGTGGACTGGTGTCCATAGCCTCTTGCGAGACACTGGACACCCGCTCCAGAGAACGATGTGCGCGTCGCGTAGACTTCGTCTCGAGCGACGAAGTCTTCGTCCCCACCGGACCGGAGGTCGACAGGACCCCTGTGGCCTCTGCGGTGCCCTGGCTGCTGCCGGATCTTGTAAAGGCCACTGGTGTGGACAATTTGAGAGATGGCAGGGCAGCGTTGGCTGCTCCCACCTTAGGGGCGGGTGGCGTTAGCCTCGGCACGCGAGGCGTGGTCCGGGATGCCGCCCGAGGCCGTTGTGGTGCCGCCCCCCGTTGCACCACTCCGGCGAAAGATGTTTTGAGCAAGAATAACGAAGAAATATGTTGTGGTGCTTCACGGAATGTTATGTTCTCCTTCACTTTTACAGTAATTATTTCTTTTTCTTTCTTCCGGGCTGGACAAGCTTTGGAGTATGAAGGGTGACTGCCATCGCAGTTTGCACAATGTACCTCGTCATTATTGCAATCGTCAGAAGAGTGACCGGTTGTGCCGCACTTTGCGCACATAAGCTGTCCTCGGCAGCTCTGGGATGCGTGACCAAATCTTTGACATTTGAAGCAACTTCGCGGGTTCGGAATGTAAGGTCGAACATGAAGTTTTACGTAGCTGGTTTCAATAGTCTCGGGTAAAGTAGTTGAACTGAAAGTGAGTATGAAATGCTTTGTTGGGATTTCGTTGTCATTCCGTCTGATTGTGATGCGCTGCACATAGATTACCCCTTGGTCCTTCCATCAATCCAGGAGTTCTTTTTCATTCAATGTCATTAAGTCTTCGTCTTTGACTGTGTTCATAGTTCGATGTGCGCTCACAGAAACAGGGATGTTACCAAAGACTACGAGGTGTGCAAGTCTGTTGAATTGTTCCTTGTCTTTTAGTTCGAGGAGCAAATCTCTTGCCATCTTTGTTGCCTTATAACCAGTTCCAGTGGTCTCTTTTAGGCACTTGACCACAAGAAATGGTGAAATTGCTCTAGCTTTTGTTGATGATTGGTCACAGTGAAGGATATGGAATTTTTGGAAAGTTTCTTTGTTCTTGGGCCAGAATAGCGAGGTTGCGTCGGTGCGTACCTTTTCGAGGCACGATCGGTTGAGAAAGGGTTCGAGGATCCCATGGAAAGACATTATTTATTCGGCAACGGCGTCTGCCCCCCCCCCCCCCCCGGAGCCCAACAAAGGGACGTGGAAGAAATGAAAACAGGTCTGCACAGCACCAGCAGTATGCCGTTACTATAACCCAATATGGTATACCCAAGGTAGGACAGCCACACCAGGCTAACCCTTGCCGCCAGGAAAAGTCGAAGTGAATGGAAACAATAAACAGGACAGGACAGATTAAAAGTGGAAGGGAAAGACGAAAATGAGGGTAGAGAGAGATAAGAAAAGACGACTACCAGTTTCCCCCGGGCGGGTCAGTCCGGGGGTGCCGTCTACGTGAAGCAGAGGCCAAAGAGGTGTGTTGCCTCCACCGAGGGACCGTAACGGTCCAAACACTCGGCATTGGCTCAACCCCCAGGATCCCCTTTTCCCCGGACACGGCTAAGCCGCGCACGGTTACACGCGGGAGGGTCCAACCCTCGTGTGCTCGGGTACGTGGTGTCGCAACACACCAAACGCCTGCTGACGCAGACGCCCCTGCGGGGGACTTACAAAGGGGGCTGATGATGGTTATGCTGATGCTCACGTTAGCCTCTGATCTTGGCTGTCTCTCTTTAGACATACTAAGCATATCTACGTGACAAACATACTTGTGGTACTGCATACGAAGTTCATCGTCCATTCATTCTTCGTTTGCGTTACAAGCAATGGCTGCTTTTTGCGTAGGTAGCTTACTGCTCTTGTTGGGATTATCCTAGAGAGAGGCTTTGGTGACCTGCTCTGTATTTAGAGCATTTCCCGCGCCGTTGTTTTCTTAAATGCGAAGGATTTCTTGGCAAACATTTGCCACTTTGGCAGTATCTATCTATCTATCTATCTATCTATCTATCTATCTATCTATCTATCTATCTATCTATCTATCTATCTATCTATCTATCAAACTACCTATCTATCTGCCTATCTATCTAGCCGCCTACGTTTTGGTACTCTCATGGTCATTTCGTTAACTTGGTATGTACCAAAATTGGCATAGCATGATAAGAGTGCATGACGAACATAAATAATAGGTCGTCATGACATGAATATCATGATGCGTGTCATGTAGGTCATGAAACAGCCGCCTACACCTTGGTGCTCTAGTGGTCGTTTCGTTAATTTGGTAGGTGCCCCGCACACTGCTTCGTATGATATCAATTCGCACAGGGCGTGGTATCTGCCGGTTCTTTTTTTCTTGTAGCTTCTCCATGAAAACTAATACTTTTTTTCTGTTTTACTAAATTCTGTGGTGATTCGCAATATTCCCGATAATACTGTTGCTCGGGGGTATTAATCAGCACGAACAGGAATAGCTGATGAACGACAACGACAAGCTTCTTTTCTGAGTTCGAGATCACTAAAGCTCTGAAAACATTGTATGTTGTAAGTGCTTTGAAATTATCTGGGAGTAAGCTCCAGAAAAGGTAATCGCCGTCATGATCTTCATTATCAATAAAATAATTCAAGTCATACTTTCTATGTCCATTTCAGGATTACGGCTGCGCCTAGCGATGTTCGATATTACTTACCTTGTGTTTACTGACGCCATCATATTGTTCCAAATTTTAGTTCGAATATGCTCTTCCACAGAGACACCTGGATTGAGATTTTCTTAAGCCTAATGAAGTTTATTAGTAATGGTCCAACGTTTGCAGCCTATGCTGTAAAGCTTCCGGCAGACCACGCGTTCAAGTTTAACGAGATTTGAAAAGAAAATGAGAAAAAAATCACGCGCCACTCCACTGCTGTGAAGGTTGATTACCAGCAAAGCAGTTTAGCACACGTCATGGAGGTGACACATAATTTAGATTGATTTAGATATGAGCAAATTAATTCTTTTAGCGGCGACGGCGGCCATACCGAAGGACACACGCACAGCACTTTTATTTTGATCAGTGGTCTTCATCAGCGGCATACATTCGCGTTGTAGACTACCGCCACCTCGGGGAGCCGGGAAAACTAGGAACGCAAGCGCTTGGAATGACGACAAAGGGAGGGCGGTGCAAGCGTACACATGGCTAATGCGAGTCTCACAACGGAAAATGTTTGAGAAACCCTTGTTATCTACCTGAGAGTCCACTGATATTGAAAATGGTGCCCATTGATAACTAATCTACTGAAAATGCATATCCAAGTGATGAGACCTATAAGCTTTTGCGTAGAATGAAGCGATATTTCATCATATTCGGGAGCTGAGTTTTTGCTCACGCAGGTTTGTACGGTCACGAAAAATGCACGAAACCATAGCATGTGGGTCCTCCAGTGATCCTGATTCTTAAAGCCATAGATGGGCGAGAACACGTATAAGAACGTCGTTTTCGTTTTGTTCCCAATTATTGTCTGCATTCGTACCGTTTTGGCAATATTAAGTGAAACTTAGTGGGAAGAAGCAAATGACGCCATTCATCTCCACCTGATGTCGTGGTCCACTCTCTTTTCAACTATTTAGAAAAAAAAACAGCGTCACCTATATGGTGGTAAAGATAAGACGGAGTGCCGTTACGCGGAAACAAAACAGGTGGCGCCGGTGTGTCACTGGTTTGCATGAGCATTTCATTCCCTTCGCTGCGCACTTCCTAATGTTTACCGCGCATTTCACAGGTTCCAGGAACACTCCGGCTTTGGTGTAGCATGCTGGAATTCCATAAATATCACCGCAGTTTTCCTGTGCTTTCAAATGAGCTTGCGGCAGCGAAAACCACTGCTGGCTAAAACAACGCAGCACTTGCTAGGTACGTGCGTAGATACTCGGAAAACTTTTTACAGGGACGTTTATGTACCGTAAAGAAGCCACATCAAATTTATAGGTTTGTCTGGTTTCCTTCTGTGCCTGGTGAGTTTTACTGAATTTACTGACAGACCCGTCACTATATTTGAGCGTAGTGCAATATTGTGCGTCAATACAGGGAAGTGTTTGAAGTAACTCTCAGAGCCATTTGCCAAGAAAAACTTGTAAACAACATTCTCGTGTCCATATCAGTTTGCGTTCTATTTATTGCCATCCTCTGACCTGAGTGTAAAGAGTCGTAAAATTCGGCGCGATAGACTTTGCGCCTGAGTGAAGGTAAGGCTGCGCTCACCACATACCAGAGGAAACTGAAAGCGATAAAGACCCGCCGTAGTTGCTTAGTGGCTATGTTGTTGGGCTGCTCAGCACGAGGTCGCGGGATCGAATCCCGGCTACGACGGATGCATTTCGATGGGGGCGAAATGCGAAAACACCTGTGCAAATTAACTTAGGTGTACGTTAACGAACCCCAGGTGGTCCAAATTATTCCTTACACCCACTACGGCATTCCTCATAATCAGATCGTGGTTATGGCACTTAAGATCCCAAATTATAAATTTAAAGTTATAAAGAAAGGGCAGTGTGAAATTCAGTTTTGAAAGATGTATCAGCAATACTTTTTTATCTTTTAAAAGAAAGCGACCTTTATACAATAAATATTTAGCTAATCTAATCTCTCTAATAAATCTTTATCTAATAAAGTTTTAGCGATCTTTCTTCAAAGGTAGACCACTGTGTTTCCACAGCACCTAGATAAGACGCATTCTTATGAATTATGAATTCTTATGACAGATAAGAAGCTTCTATCAATGTACTTTTCCAAGCGAGGAAATCTTCGCTTTTTTCCCCAGTAAACTTTCGGTACTAAATGCGGAAACTGCTTTATTTTTGGTATTTTTTGCATTTTTTCATGGTACTATAGCGCACAGACGGTATACTTATCAAGATCAAGTGAACGTATTTGGAAGTCATTGATAATGTTTGTGCATTTCTTTCACACGTTGAGGCTGGCTCACTTGGTCGGGCACTGGTAAACAGCGCTCACTGAACTTGGAACAAACGGATTCCTTCGGTTCATCATACAAATTTGTCTAGACATGTTTCGGCCATTTTCTGGTTTTCCGTCCTAGAAGGGACAGACGCGGCCAACTTTGTTCAGACAAGCAAAACCACGCGGACCCTGAACCTTTTTTCCTGCATTCTTTAGCTCCATGCATAACACCGTGTACGTACAGTACCACAGCAGACTTATCGGGCTTGTTTTCTTCTGGGCAGCTATTGCTGCTCTGTTTCACTTGTTTTTTAATACTTTGCTACAAGCAAACAAGATCACGTCTTTTTCGTATTTCCGCACCCCTACGTCGTGAGATCTACCTATTCAAGCTAGCCCCCATGTTGTGAAGCACGGTTTCTTTAGTGATAAAGACAAACGGGATAGCTGTCTTATTTCGCGAACTTTCTCGCTGATAACCAACCAGGCATTTTAATTTCGGACAAAGAAGGGCACTTCGTTGTCGGGTCTGAAAGCACGTTCTCAGAGAAGAGTATGTTGGCAGGAAAAAAGAATTCTAAACTTTCGAAACGTTACACAGGGGATGTAAATGAAGAAGCGTTAGTCTGTTGAATCACCGCAATCTGCTGCCAAAACGTCAACAAAACATAAGCTTGAGCGTTTTTTTTTATCATTAAGAAGCATAAAGAAGCATGCAATTCCGTGCTTTTGTTACCGAACGAGGCACTTCGCAGCGAGCGGTTTCAAACTTCTTGCACAAACATCTCTAAGGATTAAGTATCGTACATTTCTTGCTCGTGAGCCCAGTAGGCTGCTGCGGTGGTGTTGAACTTTCCTTTCTCCATCATAAAGCTGTTTAAAGTATGGTAAAGATGTCATATATAGGCTAATGATGAACATAAATTTGGGCGTAGTTTCAAAATCTCAGTATAAATTTCAACGCGATAGTCGTAAGGGCCAAGTAAGGGCGTTAAGTGGGAGGCTATACCAGGCCTTTTTATAATCAGTTATTTTGTGGTTTCACTGTGCGATGCACAAGGTCCCCGCTTCAAGCTCCGCAGTGACTACACTGGTTTCACTGCATAGGCAAATGAGATCACGAACGAGAAGAGTAAGGTGAATAGCGAGCCTCAGTTCTTTGCTGAATGCAAATATTCTAGGCCAACAGACAAAGAATCCAAGGAAAACACAAGGGAAATAACCAGGCACTGGTGAATATTCAAAGATTCGTATACGAATCAAAAAATACGCTAGCGTTAAAAACTAACTATTCGTTATTTTCGAACAATCAAAGCTAAGCAAACATTTCGCGACAACTAACTGTTAAAGTCTGGCTACTGCTCTCTGTCTGCTATACAATGTATCGCAAGCTATCAGGAGGGACACAAAGACAAAGCATTTCCCAAGTAATGCAGAAACAAAATGTGTTATTAAAGCTTTGTTTATGGTTTCATGGCGGCAGGCTACATGACAACCTCCGATTTTTGCTTGTCTGTCAATTAGTACGTTTTTGGCGCTATAGTCATGGAGCAGTTTTATGTTTTGCCCTAAAACCAGCAATGTTTTCCTTGAAACGGGTCTTTCTAATTTTGTCTAGGGCACATGCTTCTTTGAAAGGTTATTTCCAGCAACCATTTTTTCAGCGTTTTAAGAGAGGAAGTCATACAGCCGCAATTCATTGTTGAAAATATTGTTTGCAACCAGTCTCTTGAAATGTTGGGAGGCTATTTGTGCAGTTCTTTCTGACAATTAGTGATATTGCGTGTAACACTGATCCTTGGTACCTATAGCTATTTTTTGTGATAGGCCTTACGGGTGTGATACGTAATTATAGCTAAATAAATATTCCTGTTGGAAATATCAGCGTCTTTGTTTCACTATTAAATATTTCATTCGATATTCGATACTTATTATTTGTATTCGATTTGTATTGGAAAATGTTTATATTGGCCCACCTCTAGAAATAACCTGTTTATTTAATTGAAATCTGGAAATCAGGAGCTTCCAGGAAATGAAAGTAAACATAAAAACACACCTTTTCACTGGTGGGAACCCAACCAATATGTTTCGAATTATGCCTTTTATACTCTACTAGTTCAGCTACGCGGTGACCGTTCTTGCGTCTAGTTTCTTGGGTATTTTTCTAGGCGTAGTAAATCGAGCCATGATAGTGTTAGTCAGTGTCACCACTGCGGCGGCAGGCGTAGAGCATGCTTTTTTACCGCAGTCGTCACAAAGTACGTGAACTTTAGAGATCCCGCTGGGGTTGCTCAGCGGCTATGGTGTTGGGCTGCTAAGCACAAGGTCGTGGGGTCAAATCCCGGCCACGGCGACCGCATTTCGATGGGGTTGGAATGCAAGAACGCCCGTGTCGCATGCATTGATGGCAAGTTATAGATCCCCTGGTGGTCGAAATTAATCCGGACTCCCCCACTACGGTGTGCCTCATAATCAATTCGTGACTTTGGCCCGTAAGACCCCAGAATTCAACTTAGGAGAACGCAACCTACCAACAAGCTCTGTTATAGCACGTCACGGCATTCGAAGCCCTCGTTACGCAATCAACGAGATTAATAGGGAGAGCTTCTGAGGTCGATATTTGCTAATTACAACTACTATACGCCAAAATACCATCAGGCCGAGAAAAAATTGCGGGAATTAGGTATGTTATTTAATTGCAATGAAGGAATGAAATGGTAAAGGGAAATGAAAGTAGACACAAGATTAACAAATTGCAACTGAAACAATAAAAATTATATTAAAATCACGTCGTTTTTTGAAGAAGACACACTATTCTAAGCTTGCGCACACATGCATTAACTTTTTGCAAAGTAAGCATGATTTCAAGTAATTTATCGCACTTATCATGCGCTGAAAAGCACGAATATAAAGTCCAAGGGCTGCACCGGTATATTTTTTCTGGGTAACCTCATTCGTTATTCCACTGAACAGCTGTTCCGAGTAAACATGCGCATTTTGTCAGAGCTATACAGAGTTGGCAACTTGAGCAAGAAAAAAGAAGCTCTCATAGGGACGGAACAAGACGAGGACGAGTGTGCATCTAAAAAAAGCAGAAGGCCACATTACACATTTAGAATGCTTCTGTGCTCGCCCGTGTGCATCCATTCTGCGCAGGTGAGGCGGCAGGATGACTGATCTGCGGGCACCCTGTCGTGTTCTACGGAAGCCTTTTCTTTTGCTAATGTTGTTCTCGATACGGAACCTGACAATATGTGCCTCCGACGTAGAGCAGCAAGCAAAGATGACAACGGTAAGCGAGATGTATTTAGTTTTTATTACTAAAAGTTGCAATGTTTTCAACCGTTGTTAAGAAACTGCTCGCGCGAGAGAGCTTCCTTAAAATATTGCTTACGTGTGGAGAATGCATGTTTGATGAAATAGAAAAAAAGTTGATGCATTGCTTATGAAATGAAAGCTCACATTGTACTGGCGCGACACCAACTGTCGCTCACAAAAGAGCACATAAAATGAAAACATCGACATGACGGCAATGCTCACCTAAACGTGACAGGGTGCTCTCACTGGTGTATACCTATGCTCCTCGAGAAAGAAATCCCCTTCATTGACTTTGCTTTTCCACAGAGTGCTACTTCGGCTTGGTAGTCAAAAGCGAAGTCATTCATTTGCTGATGGTAGCTTCCAATAACCGTTGGAGGAAAGTACTCTACTATAATTTACCGCTATGACAAACTGAACCTTGGTTTCCAGGACTGATTCGGACTTGATTGCTATTCCGGTGTGATACCCTGATATCTTATGCATGTGCACATTTTACCATAGGCTCTTGCGAGGGCAACAAATACCCTGATGCGACTTGAGCGTTCAAAACATTTTACGCGTAATAACACCATGGGTACGCTTAAAATGCATGCAAATTTGTGCTTTTAGTTCACATGGGTTTTCCACGGGGACAGAGACGGGAGTATGAATTTTCGGTCTATATAAAGCCTGAGAAAATCTTAGTAGAAGTCGGGTTGTGTAAATTTTAGAACGGGGCGTCAAAGTAGAAGGGAAAACCTCCAAAATGTTTACCTCATGTAACAGAACCGATGTAAGCTAATGTGCGATATCATTAGGAAACAGCAATTGCTGACACTAATAATCGAGTAAGATATGATGTTACGCTTGTTCAGAAGCCGACCTTTGTCAGCTTGCCTCCATTCCGCGTTCTAAAATGCTTTTATTAACAGTGTCTCTCTTAGTGAGTTACCATCACTTTTCGGTATCGGGTACGTATCTATCCTTTTATCGTCTCAAAATGTCATGGTGTGTCCGATAATGTAACCAATGTGCCACGGACACTATGGCATTTGTCCAGTACACCACTACAGCGTGCCACGTAATCAGTCGCATGTAAAGCCACAGAAAGTGTTTAAAATAACTAGCACATCCTCATACGTTAAAATGTGGGCCGATTCCCAAAATAGCGCAGGAAAGAAATTAACGCAGTCGATACTCCTGCAACTCCCCTTAGGCGAGGATTGACGCGATAGTGTGCGTTGCACCGTGATTTCGGCCTACTGTCTGCCAAATTCACTAAGAAAGATATTGTCTTCGATCGACTTGAACTAGGCGTTGAATCGCCTTCTAACGTTTATATATATGTGACGCGACCAGGAGGTTGCGGACGGAGACAAACATGGTCGCCCGAACACTGCCTTTAATCTTTCTCTTCCTCTGCTTCCATGCACGGACCATCTGTGCACCGTCACACCTTCCCCCTCCCCCCAAAAGAGCGCGAGCAACAAACATCTGCGGAAGCAAGAGGACGCTGATAAACGAAGACGAAAAATGCGCAGTAAGTTCAATGTCTCAAGATGACTCTGTAAGCCTTGGCAACTTCACAGAAAAGTTTATCTGTCCGGTGACGTATAGCATAGCTCTGGTGGACGAGCCTGACTGTTGCGCTCCGGACGATATACGCATGCCCAAATGAGGAACGGTTTGGACACATGGCAGCCGTGGGAACTCAGTTGTCGTTGCCACGGTGTCTCCTGATCGAACGTTCGGTGGACTGGGTCGTTGCAGTGATATTTCTGTTGGTCCTGTATGCCAGGAAAGTGCCCGTGTCCGTTACGTCGTTGTGCACAGCGTGGTCGCAGGAATCCTTGAGGTGCGAGCAATACTGATAGGTGGTGCTGAAGGTGTGCTCGCGACGTTTCTTGCTTGCAAAAAGTTGTCTTCGTTGAGTGCGCCTTATGTTTAGGTGGATTGCGCACTGACATTTTATTTGTTGTTGCAAATTTGCTTTCGTCGAGGCTCGCCGTCGTCGTCGGTGTCGAAGTCGTCGTCGAGGTAGCTGAAGTTTACCTTGGAGTGACTGATTCCGATCATTCAGAGGTGGCTGCGACAGCTGATGATGTAGCACTGATTCAGGAATAAGCCTGGTATATCTTTGGCAAATTAGTGTCGCCAGCGGCAGGCAACTGACAGACTGCTTGCTTTCGTGTAGCTTATCTGATGGCGAGGTCAATCTGTAAGGTTCTTGAGAAGCCACTTCTAAGGCTGCCATCCATGTGCCATCGTTCTGAGCGGAAACTTCTGCTAGTTGGCAATGTGTGGTATCTGGTGACCCCGATGCTTCTGCAATGTCAGCGTTTTGTTGAAGATTAGTGTGTGCAAAAGAGCTTGAGATCTGTAAATCAGCCTGAACTCGAAGTGGAAACTGTTCATCCGCTCTTGATGAAGGTAGATGCTCTTTGTCGCCAAATGAGCATATGGTATTGGTGTTTACATTTTGGTGGTCTAGCGAAAAGTACGTTGGATTAATTTTATAGGTTACACTGATTGTGTCCATGCAGCCTGAAATTCCAGGCGGGCGATTATTGGACGACGCCGCAGTGGAGGTGGCTGCACTACATACTTCCAGTGATTGGTCTGGCTCTGGGAAATTCGATGTGCCATGCGTGAACGAAGCAATTCTATAAGGCACGGGCTGCGGAATGAGCGTCATAGAGGACTGGCGTGACTGGAAACCAAGCGGCGGGTCGCACGTATAAAACGCAGTCAACGCATCTGATGGATTCGCGATGGCAGGAGTACGATAGCATGATGAAGACGCACATATTCGCGATTCCTGCATGGAACTGAAACCTGGTGGAAGGTTTGGTCTTGAAGCGAAGTGACTTGGATATCGCTCAGCGAAAGGAGGCTTTACTATGTCCATTGGGAGTGGTGAAATCATGGTAGGCTTGCGATTTTCTTTCGTCTCTTCGGGAGGACCACTACTTGAAGAAATTGTCGATGATCGAGTCATGCGTGGCTTTGGTTGGCACAGATGATGATAGCTACGTTGAGTCTGTGTGTGACTGCGGCGACCCAATTGAAATGTGTCCAGCTGGTGGATAATGGAGGGATCCGTGACATATACTTGAAATCGACTCATCATCTATTCTTTGATTTTCTTCCATGATTCGTTATTTTCAAATATGTGCATGAGGTAGAAGTGAAATGCCTCACCAGTGACATAATCGTTGAAGTTTGCGACCATATCCCGTTCCGGTCATGACGCAGCGGATGCGTGGAGCTCGAAGAGGTGGAACCAATCTTCCACGGGCCCATCGTCCACTGATCCGGTGTACTTGGGTATGTCCATAGGTTGCGGGGATGTGGTCATGATGCTGGTCGGTGTCGGTGGGGAAGCTGTGCGCTCGGGATTCACAGCGTGGCATGGAAGACTTGCATGTTGATGTGTGGCTGATGAGGTGGCTGCAAGGTCTTCATCCTGTCGGCTAGTGTGACGCGACCAGGAGGTTGCGGACGGAGGCAAACATGGTCGCCCGAACACTGCCTTTAATCTTTCTCTTCCTCTGCTTCCATGCACTGACCATCTGTGCACCGTCACATATATATATATATATATATATATATATAAACATCATATAAATAATGTAGTCACGGTGTATATATATATATATATATATATATATATACCGTGACTACATTATTTTGTTCCTATTTTATACTTCGTCGATATCTATAGACGCTGTTATAAGCTCGCCTTTCCGCAACTACTTCCCCGTATTTACTGGTGGCAGCTCGTTTGAAACCAGGTTTTACCGACGCCCGTCCATCTACATAAAACAAAGGACTCTGTACATTCAGTTTGCGACAAAAAGCCACACAACACATCGGCTTACCGGTTGTATTGCTACGATGCTTGTTACCTACAATTATTTTGTTCATAGACGGATATTTGTTATAATGCTGAATAATATTGATTTTGCGCCTGCGTAATTGTGCTGACATTGCTTTTGTACGCATCATAACTTTCCATGTAAATAAAAGATGGACACAATGTGCCACCACTTTCTCGCTCTTCGCTTTGCAGTGCGAGCTGATCAAATACTTTGGCTTTTCCTGCGAGACGACTGAGGCCACCACAGACGACGGGTACATCCTGGAAGTGGACAGGGTGGGCACGTTGGCTAAGAAGGACAGTACGACGTCCTCAGAAAACGGCACCTTTCGCAACCCCATCATCCTTGTGCCAGGCATATTGGATGAGTCGGGTGTCTGGTTCATTAACTACCCTTCGCAGAGCCCGGGTACGCAACTTATTTGTGGCGTATTTTTCAAATAATATAACTAACAACAACAACAACAACAACAACAACAACAACAACAACAACAACAACAACAATAATATTTATTTATACACCACAAGAACAAATACATAGTAGGTGGGCCTGTTGAAGCCTAAATGACTTTTGTGACAAGCCCGGCAGCGCCGGCAACAGCGATGAGGTCAGCTTATGTACATACAGGCGTTACCTTAGTAGTAGTAGTAGTAATAATAATAATAATAATAATAATAATAATAATAATAATAATAATAATAATAATAATAATAATAATGTTTACGCATCAAAAAATACGGAGCAACACAAACAGGCCCGTCCATGCCTCATTTGGCTTAGCGGATATCATGCGGATATCATGCAGCTAATGTTTTCACAATATCCTAGGTTTAGATACCCCCCGCTCGAAAAAAAAATATTAGGTTGCCTTGTTTTGTGCGTTGGGTGAAGATATTGCACACGCATAGAGTTTGAACACAGTTCGAGCAGTGGTTGTTCTTGTTGACCATCCTAGTCTTGCCTGACATAGGCACTATGGGACTTGGACCGAAAGATGGGTAGCTCATTCAGTGTTATAGTCACAAGTACATTTACAGGAATGCTATAAAGGGAGTGTTGTTGAACGGCGAAATTACATGCCAAATTAAAACAAAAATAGCGGGAATAATCAATAGCCTATATTCAAAAGGCACCTAAGAAAAAGGAAATATAAAAATCCAGCAGGTCATGATTAGCAAGTTACACCCACAAATAAACTTTCAGGGCTTTTATTTTCTGGAGTCTTTAGTGCCAAGGCAGTGTCTGGGGGTCTGTACGTGTTATTCCTTTTATGTAGGGTGTTCCAGCGAACACTTTGAAAAAGTTTGAAAGGTTGCCGGTGGTAGATAGCACAATTCTAATTCATGAGTTGGCCTACTCGAAGAGGCGGACATTACTTGCAAAACTTGAAATCCATAATCGAATAATTTACATAAAACCACTACTTATGTTTTTAACTAATTTAATTATGGCCCATATAGCCATTTACAAATTTTAGCGATTGAGTTCGCAAGGCGGATTCACTTTTAACGAGTTCTCAGAATGGTATTAGTTTCGAGATTTTAATGTCCGAATTGACCAGAAATTCATTGACGTTCCAGTATCTTTCTTCAAAAAAAAAAAAAAAACGTCGTTTTATGCGTTCAAGAACAAAAGTAACTGGAACGCCAATGAATTTCTCCGCAATGTTCGGGAATTAATACTGAAAAACTTGTGTTAACCTCACAATTCGTTCCAAGTGGATCCGCCTTGCGAACTCCATGGCTATAATTTATAAATTGCAATACGGGCCATAAGGTGACTAGTTCAAAAACTTCATTCGTGGATTTTTGTTAATTAGTAGAATATGCATTTCAATTTTTTGTGCAAGTAATGTCCGCCTCTTCGAGTAGACCAGCTCATGAACTAGAATTGTGCTATGTGCCACAGACCCCCTTTAAAAAATTTGAAAGTGTTTACTGAAACACCCTGTATAATAATATGCATTGTAAAATTTGGACTGTTGGCAGTTTATTGTATTTTTATTGCAAATTTATGTCACCGGCAGATCTCGAGACACGTAATGAACCATTAGGATCAGTTCATAAATGGTCTGAGGATTGGCCAATAATATTATTATCCAAGAACCTGCGGTACTTTGGATCACTTAGGCAAAAGGACGAATGGACGGATTACTCCGATGCAATTAATAACATCCCGACTATAAGGTTTAACGCTTTACCATGCAACTAATGTTTTAACAATATGCTCGGTTTAGATTCCCCCCCCCGAAAAAAAACACCACCTCAATTCTTTTGCAAATACCTTTTTTAGACTTCAGCTCCATTCAGCGGCACTAAAAACAAAACTGCCGGCTTACGTGCACTACTTCAAGAAATCCTAGAATGTGACATCTTGCTTTGTTTCCTGACAATAAGAAATGTATATAACAATTAAAGGCTGTACAACTAAATGCAATTTGGCTTTCATTAAAGAAATTAGAACGAAGTGATGCGCCCGCAAAACTGCATAATAAAGCTGGCTTACTATCTAGATGCATTGCGTAATCAAGGAGTACAGGAGGCATACGTAAATATCTTAGCAAACATCTACAAGGATTCCACAGCTACCTTGGTTCTCCACAAGAAAAGTAGAAAGTTACCTATCAAGAAAGAGGTCAGGCAAGGACACACAATCTCTCCAATGCTATTCACTGCATGCTTAGAAGAAGTATTCAAGCTCTTACACTGGGAAGGCTTAGGAGTGAGGATCAACGGCGAATATCTCAGCAACCTTCGATTTGCAGATGACATTGTCCTACTCAGCAACATTGGAGACGAATTACAACAAATGATTGAGGACCTTAATCGAGAAAGTGTAAGAATTGGGTTGAAGATGAATATGCAGAAGACAAAGATAATGTTCAATAGCCTGGCAAGGGAAACAAGAATTCAGTGTCAGTCAGCCTCTAGAGTCTGTAAAGGAGTACGTTTATCTAGGTCAATTACTTACAGGGGACCCTGATCACGAGAAAGAAATTTACAGAAGAATAAAATTGCGTTGGAGTGCATACGGCAGGCATTACCAAATCTTGACTGGGAGCTTACCACTGTCGTTGAAAAGAAAAGTGTACAATCATTGCATTCTACCGGTGCTAACATATGGGGCAGAAACTTGGAGGTTAACGAAGAAGCTCGCGAACAAGTTAAGGACCGCACAAAGAGCGATGGAACGAAAAATCTTAGGACTAACGTTAAGAGACAGGAAGAGAGCGGTGTGGATCAGAGAATAGACGGGGATAGCCGATATTCTAGTTGACATTAAGCGGAAGAAATGGAGCTGGGCAGGCCATGTAATGCGTAGGATGGATAACCGGTGGACCATTAGGGTTACAGAATGGATACCAAGAGAAGGAAAGCGCAGTCGAGGTCGGCAGAAAAGCAGATGGGATGATGAAGTAAGGAAATTCGCAGGCGCAAGTTGGAATACGCTAGCGCAAGACAGGGGTAATTGGAGATCGCAGGGAGAGGCCTTCGTCCTGCAGTGGACATAAAATATAGGCTGATGATGATGATGATGACTATCTATAACAGAGTGAAATTCAATAGACTGACGTTTTTCTTGTAATGCCTGAATGGAGTAGATCAGATTGATACATCTATCTTTATTGTTGTAGGAAACACCAAGCAGACACGGCATAAACACTGCGGAATACCGGACGAACTCAGTTACCTCCAACTGCTTTGAAGCTTAATATTGACAGCGAAGCTATTCAAGCTGGAGGAGAAATGTCGGAAGTCAGCAGAAAGCTCCGCGCCGTTGCGTAGAAACAACCAAGCCACAGCTGCGCACCACCTGGCTCAACCTCGCCTAGCCGCGCATGCGCCGAAGCAGTAGCGATTACGTCACCTCTTGTTGCCTAGTAATCGCCGGCGCACGTGCGCACTCGCTTCGCCCGACACAGACACGTCTCCGCCGAGCTCCCGCAAGCTGCCCGCTACTGCGCAAGCGCCGTGACGCTATCCCGGTGTGTCTGTTGCGCGCCACCCTTACACTGTGCATAGCTTTCGCCCAGTTAAAATTAAATTATGGGGTTTTACGTGCCAAAACCATTTCTGATTATGAGGCACGCCGTAGTGAGGGAGTCCGGAAATTTGGACCACCTGGGGTTCTTTAACGTGCACCTAAATCTAAATACACGGGTGTTTTCGCATTTCGCCCCCATCGAAATGCGGCCGCCGTGACCGGGATTCGATCCCGCGACCTTGTGCTCAGCAGCCCAACACCATAGCCACTGAGCAACCACGGCGGGTAGCTTTCGCCCAGTGTGCATGCGCTTGGCCTCGGAGTTTGCCATAAAACGGGCTGCGCCTAGTCGTGTCAACTTTCGATAGATATCGAGCGGCTAGCCTCCAACGCGCTCGGCCTCGGCAAGCAACAGCGTTCTTGGCACTGTACCAACCTTGGTTAGCCTGCCTGCGTTGGTGGCATGCCAGGAATGGTGTCACTCGTAGGCGCCGACGCGTCCAGCGCTAATCACGCGAAATGTCGCGAAAGGGAAGGTGCCTCCGAAAATGATCGCTCGAGGATACTTTCAGTACATGCGTAGTTACGTTAAACCAAGTCAATACCTAGCCGTAACAGCCAGTAAGTCTTGAGTATCGACAGTTTCGCTGTGCCTAAGCTTTGCACTACCAAGCGCAAGCTTGCCCGATTTTTTTTTTTGCCTCATATATATCGAATTAAATCAACCAGACGAAGCAATACCTAACATTGCCTCTTTAAATCGGTTCGTATTCCTACTAGAAAAAGAAATACTTGCATGACAGTTTGATACCTACTGTTTTACAGCGAAACTGTTAAGGGCTCAGTCTTCGATGGTCGCGTCCTAACGTAGAAAAAAACTCGCATTGGCCGTATGCTGTATGTGCGAGTGAAAGCGCGCGACGGACGCGCGCTTTCACGGGGAGCGAATGCGTGGCGGAGAGCAAACGCGACTTCTTCCATCGCACGAAAGGCCGGGAGGCGACGGTAGGGAGGGAGAGGAGGCGACCGGGCGGTCGCGCGCACCGTATCTTGAAAGCAGAAGATAGCGCCAACCTTTCCCTTTCCCTCAATAACCACTTATCATCATCATCAAAGTGATCTCCAACACGGCTCCTACCTTTGTATGCGCTGTGCTTTCGCCACTCAGTTTCCGTTGAAGCGATAGACCACATGAACCTTCGCTCGCTGCTGCTGGTGCGCTTGCCAGCGTTTTGACAGCTGTTGTGTGCGGTCACACAAACAACGCGCAGAACTGTTGTCGACGGCGGCCGCGTTCTGCCCGCGTTCGCACCGAACGCGCGCGGCGCTGCTGACTTGTTTATGAAGAATGTGCCAACCTTTGCCGTACACCATATGGCGGTGTACGGTAGCGACCATAAGGCCATGGTGCCTGTGTTCACTAAATAAATGAAAACCACCGGATCATATATATTTCTCATTCGTTAATAGTTAAAATAACCATTGCACCATCACATCTTATTAGTCATAATTGGAAATACCTAATTCCCACCATAGTACGGCTTCGCTGGTCTTCTATCTCCACCTGAGTGGAAGGGCTGACAGTTTTTATATATTTGTTCTTTTCTAGGAAGTGTTATTTTTCATGGTATGTTCATTGCCCATAATCATCTATGTGTCTGTATTATTCACGACTATATCGAATAACTTAAATACGTGGGATGTTTCTATTACTGCGAAATCTATTATATGGACACTGCTGGCAAACTTATGTCACTGTAGTCGCCACTGGCGTCGGTGTCTCCGTGATGTTCCGTAAAAAGTCCAAGTGCGATAACATCGCTGCCGGGCGTCGTATGCTGTAGGCGTGAACGAAAGTTAACGAGTATGAGCCGAGAAGGATGGTCCCTCAATCAATGCCTCCTAGATAGCAGGCCTGTGCACTCTACTTTATGACGTGATGCTATTGAACTGAAATTGTCATTGTCAAGCTCGGTGTGACGAAAGTGATGACGTAGAAATCACCGCGGCTTACACGGGAGCATCCCTATTAGATTCTTTAGCAGTCGGGCAAGGTAGCATGGCTTCATGGGTTAAGGTGCACAGGCCTTGTGCTATCACATGGCCGTGCGCATCCTATATTGGGAAAAATCCGCGCTGAATTCGAAGGTTACCCTTCCTGAGTTAGCTGATGGCTTCATGTGCTCTGCGTTCTTTCTCGCCTAGTTCGCGTCAATGCGAGAGGTGGAACGAAGCGAGAGTATTCCATTGCCTCTGCTACCGCTCTTGATAGGGCCAGTGTTCTGACAGCGAGTGTCCACTGTCATCGAGTGAGATGTGTATATGTTTGCCTGTGCGCACGTGACCATGTGCTGGGGAATTTAGTAAGCGAATTTTTACGGCGGTTTATGCAGCTGATAAAACGACTAACCTTACTACGTATATCTTTCTATTAATTTGCTGTCCGAATCAATCCTTTCTCCGTCGGGCGAAAGTGTGACCATTTTCTTTATCCCTTGTGTTAAAGAACTGCATTCATGGCTTATAATTGTCACTGCCACTTAGTCTACACGAGCAAATTACTGTGGTAATAAGTTTGTCGTTATAAATTGCAGGTTTTCTTCTAGCTGAGCGTGGCTACGACCTATGGGCTATGAACACCAGAGAGATAGCGTTCCGCTCTCACCACAAGACTCTGAGCCAAAACGATGACCGATACTGGCAATGGAGGCAAGTCATTTTGTACTGAAATCATTATTTCTGATGGCAAAGTTCGGTATATTTCGAAAGGACAAAAATTATGTTCACTCGCAAAAAATAATAATCAAGCGTCATAACTTGTTGTTTCCGATGAAAAAATTTCACGAATCGAAAGAGGGCCTAATTTTTTCTACTACAAAAACAGTGTGCATTTGAGTCCTTAAGTCTCTTACTGGCTGGATCTTGTGAATGAACACATTTTAAGGATGGGTAAAGGCACTGCACTCTCTCTATTGTGCACCATAGTGACTGAGGGGTACATTCGTCACACAAATCTGACGCGAGTCTATTGTCGTAATGCGCAGCCCATTGCTTAAGAAACGGTTTTTCCTTTTTATATCTTCTTGCTCTCCCTGCATAAATTAAATGCAACAATGTTACACACCTCTTAAACGACTTCAAATAATGAAGATGATGAAACGTTCCTGCTAAACGTATTGGCATTATTAACCCTATTGTCAGAATAATGTAGCTATTTGTGTACATTTTGGGAAATGACCCAGACTTCTCCCTGTTTCAAACAAAGCACTACAATTGGAGCTCGTTCAGTTTTACTTGGACCACTAAACGTGAAGATTGATAAACTCTGGGCGAACGCGAGAATGAAGTGTCAGAATGACGCCACAGTTAACAGAATGAAGGTTTTCTTTTTATGCACACAAAATTATATCGGTGAAAATGTGGCCTTTGTGCTGATGCTGCCCATGTTTGCCGGCTACCTGATCAATTGAATAGATGAGCGCGAATAACGTGGGACAGCATTAGGCATGTTTACCATAAGTAATTGTAAGAATTCATACACAACGTAAACACTTTTTCAGAACACCGCTTTCCAGGCAAGCATCGTTTGGAAATGTTCCAACTTTGTCACAATGTAAATTAATAAAGCTGTCCGACCAAATTCTTCATTCCAATATGAATGTTTCAAAAGCTGTACATGAATGGTCAAGAGAAAATATTTTTATGGGTGGGAAAGATATAATTGCAATTTTTCTAATACAAATTTTCTCTAATTGCAAAAAAACAATGCTATATTTATATTCGTAACCAACACAAAAAGAGGTGCAATTATTAATAACGTCCCCTTCCATGCAAGCAATATTCATTTAGTTGCATTGAGAGAGTGGTAGAATATTACGAATGTTGCTTTCTCAGGAAATGAGCGTAAGTGAGCTTAATAAAGAAAATCAAGGAAGCTGGAACTTCACGGTTCATTTGTGCACATCGTGCAGAGCTGGAAGCTTTTGTTTCACTTTCTCTTTATATTCAATATGCCTTGTGGAAAATCATACCAATTCAAGAAATACTTACACAGGAGCTAAGTTATCAAGCCATCTCTTCATATTTGCCCTGCAATAGGCTTTGGAGTTCTCCGTGTTACATACGCCAAGAAAAACCCACGATAGAATTTTAAGTTTTACTTTGACAGAAGTTAAGTGCTAGAAATCGAGTTTGCTTTTGCGTCCATCCGTCCGCCCATTCGGTTACGCTGACGATGATCGCTGGCGTCATCGACGACACACAACGATGGGTTTGTCATCGTTATCTCACCAAGTCAGTGCCAGCTGCGCCCTTGCAAGAGCGTGAAAAAAGAAGGGCAACCACTGACGGTGATAAAGAAGACAAAGTCGACGTTATGAGGGTTGAAATGATTTGATGATTATAAAGTTGACTATATCTCTATTAGTTTGTATCGTTCTGTCTTTTTCTTCATGTTAATTACACACTAATGTTGTATCTTATTGATATCGTATTTCACGCGCAGTTGCATTGACCTTTTCATCAAACGCACGCAACCCAACCACGCAGGGCGTGCGGGAACATCATTGATACCTCATCCCCCACCCTCGCACGTGTAAGCAAACGCGTACTGCGCAGATGGCACTATTAGTAAAATATGGCGCACTTAACGAGTGTTTACGACTAATTATACTCCTTTTTGAATATCTGAAAATCGCGACTTCTTCTCAGCGTAGAGGTATCATTTCGTAAAATTTCCATGCTCATACGACATTTAAAAGCCACCTAACCAGCCGTTTCTTCTCTGGGAATGGTTACAAGATCGCAAAGATCCAATATACACCATATCCACTTGAAGCCAGCAAATTAGACCACGTTTTCAGAAACAAAACTTCACAACCGCCTCCACCGTGACTTGAAGCCATGGCATTGAAGGACTGGGTATTTATGAATCGAGCCCCCTAACCACTAATTTATCGTGCAACAGCGTTGAACAATTAGTGCAAGGCCTCGCGCTGCAGATAATTGGAACAATTGCGTCTGTGCATGAATATCGGAGCTCAGAAGGAGCAGTAATGCACAGACTGAGACTGTGTAGATTATGGGTAGTGCGTAAAAATTATTCTTGACAATTTCGCGGGGTGTTTGAATGCAATCCTGCTTTGTCACGTTCGTGAAAACAGCGTTGATGGCGCCAGGTAGGCGCACGTGATAATTAAGGTTGATGATAAGCTTTAAACATGGCAGACACCCAAAATACAGGATGCGCCAAGAGTACGTGGTTGATGGAAAACACGTCATAGACATTGACAACGTCAATGCCAGAAGCGATGTCGCAGTGTCTATGCCATGTGGTTTACAAAGTAACCCACATTATTCACAGCCGCGAAGTGCCCTATATAGCAGCACTGCAAATGAACAGGGAAAATGAAATCGCTCTAACATTGTAAGTGGCACTGTACGATTTCGTAATTCAGTGAGCCTAAGTGCAGAAAAACCTAACAGAACAAATGCCTCCCCATTTGTGGCCGAAATATCGACTTACAGAAAAGTTGAATGAAAAATCCACAAGGACCAAGAATTGGTTCAGGCGAAGTTTTTATTGGTGTTTGTGATGATTGTGGTTCCTTTCTTTGCTAAATGTTTTAAGGAGAGATTGGTGCCTATATGTGGCGCCGGGTACTCCTCTTCTCTTACATGATAGTTTTCGTCGGAAAGTTTTCAACAATCGCAAAACTGGACTAATAAATAAATGAATGAACATTCACATACTAATTCTTGGTACTGCGACATAAATAAACGTTAGCGGACATAGCATAAGTTCTCGCAAAGCCGAAGTGTTCACACGCAACACATGAGTTCCCACAGCATGAATGTTCACAAAACCAAGATCCTCATACAGAAGAGGTTGAGCACTTGCGAATTAGGTCCCTCTTGAATGCCACACTCAGTACAACAGACTTGTACGCATAGACAAAGGCTACATGAACACGAAGACACAATGAACATGTAATTAATAGTACCGGTTAATAATAACAATGCTAGCAATAACTGATGTGTGACTTAGTATTTTTGTGATATTTTTTATTCCTACAAAAGTTGTACTTAGGCGCGCGCAGCGATGTTTTGAAGTTTTGCTGTCGGCCATGGACCCAAAAATTTTCCTAAGGATAGTGACTGTATATCCAAGTGTGTCACCGATCTCGGGGGCGTGCGGGTGTTATGAGAGATGGAAAGGGAAGACGCATGGCGACACAGCAAGCAGATATTTAATCACACTCGAAACCAAAAAACCTCAAACTAAAAACTCATTCAAACTAGAATGCACTGAACTAAAACACAATGAACAAATAAATGCCAACAAATGTACAACCTAATGAATCAATAAATATCCTTAACTTCGCCTCCGTTAGTCCTAGGCCCTTCTTACCCCAAAGTCTGGCATCACTGGCCTACTGTAGTGACGATACAAGAAAGTCTTTCTTACGAAAGTTCGTCGATGCGCGTATTTTCCCGGCCGGAGGCTTGTCAACTCTTCAATGTGGTTGTTTCGCCGATCTTCGCATAAACGGTGCTGCATAGAAGTCGGTCCTACCCTTCAACTTGCTCGTCTCGGGAGCCTGGGTAACCCGGTCGCTGTTGCTGACGTGGCAGGGAGGCGCGACGGCTTAGGCCTAGCGACGTGCTCGGCCGCCGCTTCGGTCTAGCTCCTTTCCCGAGTGCCGACGTGGCGTTCCGGGGATCATCGAACGTGCCGGTCTGCCGTGGAAGAGGGGTCCTTTCTGGGGTGCCCGGTCCTGCCGTGAGAGGCTGCAGCCAGTCCAGGAGCCTCACTCGAACTTGCCGAGGTCGACGGCCACACCTTGGACGGCCAACGTCACGGACTCGGCCAGACCCCCAAGCCTCCCGTCGCCAGAGCGGAGCTGGCGATGCGGCCTTCCTGGCCCGGAGCCATGTCGATAATGCTCGCTCAGCCTTGCTTCTCCCTCGATGACAGCTCGGATCACGCGCCTCGCGCGCTCGCGCCGTTCGGAACGCTCCGATCACATCGTCCTTGTCTTCTTTTATTTCGCCTCCGGCCTCTTACCATGACAAAAAGTAAAAACATGACAAAAAAAGTCATGACAAAAGCTTTTTATTCCTACAAAAGTTGTACTTAGGCGCGCGCAGCGATGTTTTGAAGTTTTGCTGCCGGCCATGGACCCAAAAATTTTCCTAAGGAAAGTGACTGTATATCCAAGTGTCACAGCTGTCCCCGATTCGTCGTCGGCGCGAAGTCGATCGACGGGGTAGACAAGCTGTTTGGTCGTTCCGTACTCAAGCGAACACAGTGAAGAGAGTCAGAGTCGGGAGTAAACAAAAAAACAAGATATTTATCGGCTGATAAATATACACAAATTAATAAAATAAAATACACTAGACAAACTAACACAACTGAACTTAATATAACACAATGATGAAGACGAATAAATACGAGCAACTAACAGTAGATATAAAAATGAAACAGTGCGAGGATCAAATACACAAGAACACACTAAACACTAAAGCAAAGTTCGATAGAAGTCAAAATTCAAAAGAAAACAAATGGTGTCATACGCTTGGCCGGGCAGCAGCAGCAAGTCCATAGACCGTGAAGTCGGTACACAGAGCTTTCCCGAAGAAGGCTGGTGGTCCGATCTTGTCGAGGTTGATGCGAATTGCTGGGCTGGGTTTCCCGGGAGTCTAGATCCGACGACTTCCCTCAAGCAGGTTGAGCTAACTTGAGGCGGACTACCGAGTACTTCGTTGCAGACGCTGGTTTGACGTCTCGTACGTCAACTAGTTACTTGGAGTTCCGACGCGGCTAGGCGGCTCAGACGATAGTGGACGGCGCTAGCTCCTTGACTACTTCTCCGCAGATTACAGGATCAGCTTCTAGACTCATCATCAGGGCCCAAAACCTGCGCTTTTCCCTTCTCCTTTCCTGCTCCTTTCCCAAGTTCTCTATGTAGGGAAACTGCCGGTATGTAGAGTTCTCCTAATTCACGGCTCCTAGCTCCCAACAGTCTTGGCCGCGCCCTTTTCACCATGGACGAAAAGCGGAAGATTCTCCTCTCTCCCAAGGCCAAGGGCCAAGGTCGAACCCGGCACTACCACGTGGCCGTACATGCACACTTCGGGGTCCGTAATCGGCGTGTCGCGTCTCGAATCGAGACGCCGCCCGTGAGGCTACGACGCTTTTGACGCCCGTAATTCGGCGAGTCGCTAATCGAAATGATACGCCGCACAGTGAAGACCCCATGTTTTTGACGCCCGTAATTCGGCGTGTCGCTAATGAGCGTCAAAACCACTCTCGAAAATATGCCGCTCCGTGACACCAAGACATGTAGTTTTTCCAAAAGGTTCTAACAGGGAGCATCATGTTTTTACAGTGTAGAAGAAGGTGTTCTATGTCTTCATCAGCCTCTTCACATCATATACAAGAAGCTTTAGTATAGACAGTGTCTATCCAAGTCCTATGAACAGTTGTTTCAACAGATCGGTTAATGTTAAACGGAATATTGAATTCTATTCCAGGATCAATATTGTATAATTGAGAGTTCTGCACATCATTTATGAACCAAGTTTCTTTGGACCTTCTTAGCGACCATTTGCAAGTAGAGACCAGATGACCCAGTTGGACAATTTTCAATGGGAGCCCCCTCACTCAACTTAAACACTTCTGGATACTCACTCTAAGTGAATATGCCTTTCATCCTCAGCGGCTACAATTTTTGAATTGCAATATGTGGGGCAAAATAATTAATTCAGAAGATAATTAGTAAATTTTTGTGAAGTAGCTGAATAGGTGTTTAGATTTTTCATGTGAGTAATGTCCGCTTCACGGAATAACCCAGATGAAGGACTAAAAACATGTTATCTGCAACATGCATCCCACTGCAACGGGAACAGAGGGAACACGATGGCCAATGTTCTCGCGAAGTAAAAGGGTGTGTTGTTGAATTGCTGCCTTTGTAAAACTTCCTTAACAAGTGCTCGAAAGCGTTATATGCGGGCAAGGTTTCAAACAACGTAGTCATATAGGATGACCATTTCAAAGTATGTAATTTGGTTAGGGACTACTGAAATTATTAATAATGCAGCTCGAAAAGAAAAAACAGCTTCGCTGGAAATTAGGTTGTTGTTCTGCAAGGTCTCACCAGTCTTTTGCCTTATTGTTATTAATTATAAAGTTCTTGCTTTAGCTGAATACATTTCATACAACCGCACCCGTCCAACCTAACAAAACACCCTGTAACGGCTGGATTCGATGTCCAGTTCTACACAGTGAGGAAACGTAATTATTTGAGCAATAAACAAGCAAAAGAAAAATTAGATGGTGGTCTTCACTGGGGGACAATGCTAGTGGTCGGAGTAAATGAATTCAGAGCTAAAGCAAACGCTGGTATTTTTTTTACCAGCTGAAAGAAACACCAGGTGACGTCATAAACTGGCGCACAACGCAACAGTACACATCGTTGTTGTTTAGGCAGTTAATCAATGTAAGTGATGTGTATGTTTATCGAGGGCATTTACAATTTCTTGCCATTTGTTTTGCACTGAACCTTTGTCTCAGCTTTGATGAAATCGGCCGCTACGATATCGCCGCCGTCATTGACCTTGTGCTGAATGTCACCCGTGCAAGCAAGGTCACGCTGCTGGCATACTCCCAAGGAATGACTGCGAGCTTGACTCTACTTTCTACGAAGTCGGAGTACAACGACAAGGTTCGTTTTTAGTAACCCTTGTGGCCCGGTGTCGTTGTTGTCTATAGTGTTAGAGAGAGAATAAACATCTTTAATGTCTAAATGCAGCTTTGGAGAGGCGTCTATAGTGTTAGCAGCAGCATGCGCAGCTTGAGTAGTGCTGGTGCATTTTAGAGTTATACCAACAATAGGGCTGTTTGTGTTGGAAGATACTTAGCTGTAAAAGAAACTGGTGTAATACAAGGGTAAGACAAAAATCATCCGCAATGTACCTATAAATTTGTTGCAATACAAATTGGGAAATCGCGTTAGCATAATTTTTCCATATAGTCCCCTCGCTTTTTAGCGCACTTGGCCCATCGTTGCACAAGCTTCCTGATGCCCTCAGAAAAGAAGGTTTTTGGCCGAGCAGCGAGCCACGCATGCACCACGTCCTTCACTTCTTGGTCCGAGGTGGATCGAAGGCCCCTTAATGCCCCTTTGAGTGGACCAAACAAGTGGCAGTCAGAAGGGGCAAGATCAGTTCTATACGAAGGATGAGCCATTACATCAAACTTGAGTTTCCTGAGCATTTCAGCAGTGTGGGCAGCAACACATGGACGGGCATTGTCGTGCAACAGGACAACTCCTTTTGACAGCAGTCCTCGTCGTTTGCTTAAAATTGCAGGCTTTAGCCTGTCAGTAAGCATCTCACTGTAACGCGTGCTGTTTATTGTTGTGTCATTCTCTGGATAATGTTCCTGTACTGGGCCTTGTGCATCCCAAGAAACGGTACGCATCAGTTTTCCTGCGGATGGTTGGGTTTTGAACTTTTTCTTGCTGGGAGATTGTGAAGGTTCCCATTCCATACTCTGCCGTTTACTCTCCCGCTCGTAATGATGGATCCGTGTTTCGTCACCAGTGATGATTCTGTCTAAGAAGTCGTCACGTTCGTTACCATCGTGATCCAATTATTTTTGGCAGACGGCCAAGCGCGTTTGTTTATGCAACACTATGAGTTGTTTTGTGACCCATCATGCACAGACTTTATGAAACCCAGGTCTGTTGTGGATGATTTCGTATGCAGAACCATGAATAATTTGCACACGATGTGCCACGTCATCAACAGTCAATCGTCTGCCTAAAAGAACCATGTCACGTGCAGGCTCAAAGTTGTCCTCATTTGTGGCCGTATATGGTCGTCCGGCTTATTCCTAATGCGTAACATTTGTGCCACCATTTTTGATTTTTTCAATCCATTCGTAGACTGCAAGACACTGTTCCCTTATTGTGCCGAAAATCTTTGATGAATTGCGACCCCTGATACAGCTTTCGACCACAAAAACCGGATCACTGCTCGTTGGTCCTTTTGGTGGAAACTTCTAGGATGGAGCGCCCATGATCTATTTACGACAAAAGGAAGACAAATTGAGGAATTAGGATCAAACTTTCATAGCATGACCAGAACGGTATAACAATAAAATAAACGGGGACACAGGTCAGTACAAACAATGTAGGAAGAGCTATGTCAAAATTGTGAATAATTTTTGACTTACCCTTGTAGCACCTCTACGTGTATCGTAAACGTATTTCGATCACGGCATTGAAGCTTTGACCTGGAGGTCTCGCCGGTACCTAGGACATCCTGTGTAAGCACAGCCCCGATTAACTCTGATTAAAAGAGTTAAAAGCTCTGTGAACTGTGGTTAAAAGAAATTGTTAGCGATATATGAACTGTTATCACCAGCCATTGCATTCAATGGAAAACAGCCGCAACAGTCTGACAGGCGTGTTGAAAAGTAACGCTATAGTAGTCGAAGAGACTACCACTTGCAAACTGCTGTGAGGTGCTGAAGCCCTTCCATGGCATTGCTATAAACGGCTACCTGCTTGGCCAAAACACAGCTCGTACTCTTTTGACGTTTTTCAGTCATCTGTCGCGTCTCCTACAATGCTAGTCGCGTGACGAGACGGTGTTGTGTCGATTTCACGACTGCAATGCTGAATTCAATAAGACGGCGCCAAAATAATCGCGCAGGCACAAATACACACACACATGCTTAAACACTATTACGTGGGTTGTACAAATCGTTCCCTGCAATCTGACACAACTAAGAATTTAGGACGCTTTTTGAACTAAACAGCCTCATTTTCTTATCCTTCGCAAGATAACAAGGTTTTTCATTCTTGGGGTTTAACCCAAACGAAGCCGTCTGTGGTAGCATTACGGATACTTATTTTCATGCAAGAATTCACTTGACTACCAATAAAGTTTGACCATACAATAAACTTTTGCCGTACCATTCACCTGACTACCGTAGTCAGGCAGCCGTAGTGATATAAAAGCAGTCGTATCAACATGGTCTACCGACTCTAGAAAGGCAAAATAAGCATATTGGAGTAGATAGCAGCCTAGAATCCGCTATGGTTCAGTGGCTGTGGTGTTGTGATGTTCTGCACCCTTCGCAGGTTCTATTTCCGTCGCCGGTGGCCGCATTACAATGTAGCTGTAATTCTAAAACGCGCTGTATCAAAAGCGTTTGTATTTCCAATTTCGTACCCTGGTAAATCGCTGGGCATTTAAAAGATGTGATCTGTTGGTTTCAGTTATTACCAAAAGGTTCTAGTATACTAATAGCATAACTGTTTTCTTTTGGTACAGGTGCATTCTATTATATTGCGTTATTTTGCTTTCATGAATGTAATACTTGACTAGAAAAACATTTCAAGTGGTTTAAAAATATTGTGTAAGAACAATATCTTGTTTCAGGCTGTCACGATGCGTCAATCAAATGCCAAGGTATATCGCACACTACATGATGAACGCCGTCTTTTAAAGCATCGGCTTAAAAGAACGATGTTACACGAGATTCAAAATCACACACATTGGCTAGGAAATGACTTTTCACTACGGCGTGATAAATTAGGCTCGTTATACTAACCATTGGAAGTAAGAATCAGTGTGAAGGTAAATAGACACATCGACACTAGGAGAATCAAATACAATTTTAAATGTGCCAGTTGGAAAGGCATAGACTTGCAGTTCTTGTGATCACGTACAATTACGGAAAACTGGCAGGAAACGATGAGGTTTAGCCGAGTAGATCCCTTCACAAGAACACATCATTTCAGTGAATTGTACTTTTTTCGACTACAACGACCACACAGAGTTTTGAATACAAGGACTTCCTGCGGCTGACCAATCAAGCTAGACATAAACAGCAACTATTACGAACGAGATCGCCGCAAATACAACGTTCTATGATTTTTTACTTACTTTAGCTTCCCTCTGCAGTTTCCTACCCTTGCTATTCCCGGCTTTCTTTCGACCCAACCACAAAGTGAAATACTATGGAATCCAGAGAGTTTAAGAGAAGGCAGGGATGTTAAGGAGTAAAGAGTCCGGTTGGCTACCCTACGCTGAGGGAAAAGAAGAGTGTAAGGAAAGGAGAGAGGAAAAGAGAGAAAGGAATGCGGTGTATGAGTACATGCGCTGATGGCACTACGCAGTCAAAGCGCTCACACAAGCCAGTCGTTCTCAGAAAGCAAAAATGTGTCTTCACAGCCTTCCGAGCCCAGGATCAGTGGGGATTGTATTCCAGTGTTGTCCGTTCTCTGAGTCGAAGATCATCTAGTTTCATTAACGCGTTCTAGGTAGATTGCCGCTGTGTTTGAAATAGAAGACAGTGGCAGAGAAGATGGTCCATGCTCTTCCCGAAGCCACAGACATCACATGCCGGATTTTTAGCCACTCCAATTAGTGTTGTAGTCTATTGAGAAACCCTACTCAATTAATTAATACGAATTCGGTAAAAAGATCTGCAATGCTGCCATGCGAAATTATATCTGTGCTTAGTTTTAGGTCTATCCTCGACCTTTTTTTCTACGGAGGCACTGTACAGCAGAAAATATTGCATAACTTAAAGGTAATCTTAACTGCAAGCCCAATACTGCACCCAGATTTCTGCATTCGATGTGGCAGTGATTCATTTTTTAACAGCAAAGCCGTTAAGCTAACCGTAATTTGTGGTGCATAGCAGTGGTAGCTATGGCAACCCGAAGGAAAAGGAGGAGGAGACCGCGTGCGCACGCGGTCCGCGTACTCCTCCTCGCCAGCTCCCGGCCTTCATGACCCCTGCCTCTCTTCTCTCCGCGGCGCGCTGAGCCAGGAGAAAAAAAAAGGCGAAAGCTTGCACTAGACAGCGCGAAGCTCAAGACACAGTGAAGCTGGCCGATTGATATCGAGCGGCTAGCCTCCAACGCGTTCGGCGTCGGCAAGCAGCCGCGTTCTTGGCACTGTGCCAGCCTTGGTTAGCCTGTCTGCGTTTGTGCCATGCCAGGAGCGCTGTCGCTCTTAGGCGCCCACGCGTCCAGCGCTAGTCACGCGAAATGTCGCGAAAGGGAAGGTACCTCCGAAAATGATCGCTCGAGAATACCTTTCGAAATGCGTAGTTAAGTTAAACCAAGTTAAAACCTAGCAGCAACCAAGTTCATACCTAGCAGTAGCAGCCAGTAAGCTTCGCTGCGCCTAAGCTTTGCGCGACCGAGTGCAAACTTGCCTGATTTTTTTTTAACAGCGAAGCTGTTTAAGCCAGCCGTAATTTGTGGTTCGTATCAAGAAACTATCAAGAAATAAAGAAAATAAACTTCTTGCCGAGGCAGGATTTGAACCCGCGTACCCAGGCTCCCTAGGAGTGTCGTAACCACTAGGCTATGCAGCCACGCTTGCAGAACATTCATTTATGCGAACCATATAATTGCGTTCGAGCCTCGTCGTCTTCGTCCACAGCTGGCTCGTTCGCACGAGCTCGTGCCAATGCTCTGCGAGGTGAAGAAGAGGTTTTGCGCGCTGTGCTCGGGAGGTTTATAAAGAAAATGAGAGCGAGAGAGAGAGAGAGGGAGACGCATTCACGGAGCGGGTCTGCTGGAACGCGTTGTCGGCATTGCAACGCGGTGTTGGTGTTGCAAGCTGTGCTATGCAACGCGCAGTGATGGCCGTAAGTCCGAGACGAGCCAAAAATCATCATCATCATGAGTAAGAAGATGAAAAGTTCGCGCGCACTTCGGAAAATGCTGGGCTACGATCGCCCTGCTTCGCTGTTTCAAGCATTGCGTGGCCGAATGCAAGGTTAAGCATTTTTTCTTGTGCCTGCTGTTTTCTGACAGAAACGTGTAAATATCCGAAGCCTGCCCCATTTTTTGCAGGTTGACCTTCTTGTAGCCTATGGTCCTGTGGCGAATATAACTCACATCGGGTTCCCTATTCGTGAGCTGATAGCAATCTCTGGGCCACTGTTCGTAAGTACCAGCTTGATGCAGTCGCTTTCATTTTTGCTGTTACAATAGATGTCTCTTTTCAGGAACTAACAAAAAAGTGAATATCATTGGAAGAATTAGATAACTCAATTCGTGCCTCATGCCAGCACTCTCCATCAAACTGACAAAAGAGCAAATAATTATCACGTGCGACGTGGTGCCTAGGTCCTTGTCTAGGGGACTACACCTGGCAAGTGGTTTTCTTACACATGGCGAGTAACAAATTTGTCGAAACCAATCACACACACAAAAATAATACGCTGTTCGCCACCAGTCCTTAACATGGAATAAAAATTAAAAAATAGCACGGCTAAACAAAGCTAAATGGGTTTAGCGTTTGCATGCTACTCAAATGCGTCATTTTTTTTTACTATTCCGTTCTGAAAAGCAGAGCGCTGACAATAAACGGAAGATTAAGAAGAGGCAAGCAAATAGCTAGATTGTGTTAGATGAATAAAACCTTATTAGCTCAAGCAGGCTAGGTGACGTTTTGCGGTTGCTCCGTTTCAAACGGGGTGCAAATAAAGGTCATCTTCAGCAGCAGCATTAGCTATTTTAAATTTAGCCTGAATAATAAAAGGACCCTCAGGACTGAATTATTAGGTAGTAAAAGATAAGTGAACGTTAACAGGCTATGAATGAATCAAAGGAAGAAAAAGGAGACTACGAAAACGGAAATAAAAGTTTGAAAGGAACTTACCTACGGTGGCCGTCGAACTCACAACCATGGCACAGCGTATATAAAACTCAGCTCCTTGGCGATCTAGTTAGTTCATATCTATAGAAAATGTTGATCAGCGCCAAATTATTACGAAGACGTGGTTAGAAACATGTAACAGCCAAAGGACTATGTCAGCCGTTATAATCAGTAGAGCAAGTGCGTCGGGTACAATTACAGCAAGAACGATATTTAGAGTATATCGGGCTTATATTTTCATGACATCACTAGGTTAACACAAATGTATTCTTCATTGGATGCATCGGAAACTGAAGACTGCGAATGCGAGCCCACCGCTTACGGCTTGCCGAAATAATTGGCAAGTCAGCGTGTTCTCCAAATTTGCAAACCTGTGGATTGTTTTTATTCAAGCGGATATCACTGTAATGTGTCACATCTAGACACATACATCTTCATTCTTGAAGTCGTTTCTTGCTCATATTTTAGGCGGTGCTATGGCAGCTGTCATGCCAACCTTCAGTTTGTAGAAAAGTTGCATATTCGAGATAATTATTGCCAGTTTGGTTACCTAGTGGCCCTAGGTACTTTATATGTGTCTGTCGTTTATCTTCAGTATATTATTGTTAATATTTGAGTTCTTTGACATCATCATCCCACTTGAAAGAGTGTCTCAATATAAATACTTACGAGTCATTCTAACAGAACATCTTTCTTGGTCTAAACACATCGAATATATGAGCGGGAAAGCCCCCCAAAAATTAGGTTATTTGCGCGGCACTTTAGCTAAGACCCCTCGTGATGCTAAACTGTTATTATATAAAACGTTAATTCGCCCTGTTCTAGAATATGCATCTGTTGTCTGGTTTCCCTACAAACGCTGTGAAATAATTTCGGTCAATAATGTTCAACGAAAATCTATCCGTTTCATTTGCCAAAATTACAGCCGCAGTTTTTCACCAACACAGGCTCGACAATCTCTGAACACCGGACCATTACTTTCACGTTATCGCATCGAAGCCTTAAAACTTTTATACGCAATTAATAACTCCACCTCTGATCTTTCTGATTTTAACTACATCACATTTAAAAACGCAAGTTGCACCCGTAGCTCCCACACCTTGAAAATAACACCTATATTTGTTCGTATTAAAACATTCAAATAGTTTTTTTAACGTACAATAGAGCTATAGAATTCTCTACCCGCCAACATGCGTTCACTATCACTAAAAGATTTTAAAGCTACCACCGGTAATCACCTCGCTAACATGTAAAGAGCTCCTTTTTCAATTATTGGGCATGTGTACGTTTTTTGATATGTAATGTATAGTAATGTATAATGTTCCCACTCCTGCTATAGCCCTATGTTGGGCTGCAGTATGTGTAAATAAATAAATAAACGAAAAATCAGTCACTTATACATGTAATAATTTGGAATATTAGCCCAGGTTATGTTTTTTTTCGGGGCTCCGTATTGTGAATTTACGCAGTAAATTTAGGCAGCGCTGGTGCGTGCCCCCTTCTTGTCTGTCGTGTTTTTTGGGCTGTTCCCCTATCGATTACGCAGTCCTGCTTATAAATAATGTGCGTCTCGCTTATAAGCGTGCACAAGGTTGCTATAATAATGAGAATGTTCTAGAACTTGTGCACCCTATCATTGCATTGCAGAGTAGATAGGTGTGAGGCGGGCGCGCTTTATAGATATTAAACAAAGGAATGGTCTATTTATAACATTGATAACAGCCTTTACGCAACGCCTTGCATTGTTTCTATCTATTAAGCTAGAAAAAAAAAAATATATATATATATCCCCGCATGTTTTACCACTTTTCAATTTGTGAGTGTGAGCGTAAGATCATTTCTGGACGATATTTAACATTTTTGGGTCACGTGTGCATTTTTTTTCTGAAGTCAAACTTTCGACACGTCATTAACGCATTTCATTACGTTACACAGCAACTGCACCAACCTTGCCTGTACGAATCATTGTGCCCATAGTTGCAATGCGATGCAGAAAAACGCAGCGTATACCTAGATCACATGAATCTTGATGTTTAGCACCTTCAGTGTTAACGTCCGCGCTAGCTTGGTGGTACGTGCGAGAAATACTACGCAGCACACGTCGTGATTCAGCCTGTCACTGTTAACCGCATATGTTGATGGCGCAAATCCCACCAGGTGCTTCTTCAGTGAGGCGAGTATACTGCACAAGAGCGTATGCAGGCCAGTAGTTCAGTTCAAACGTTTTGCGTCAGTGAACTGTTCAACGGTAGTAAATTTTGTCCTTTCAGACGCTTTTTCTATGGGCTCTCAGTACGGTGACAGGGCCCGTCATAACAGTCTATACAACATCATGACGGGCCCCCTCACGATATTGGTGGTAAAGCGAGGGGGCCGCTTTTTATTCCATCCCATGTTATGTGCACATAGTTTCGCTAGTCAGTGGTTTGGGCGCTCGTCATACTGGGGTGCACAGTAACAAGAGGAGCTAGTCATTAGTCATTGGTCTGCGGCCGCTAAAACAGCATCCACCTAAGACCCTCCACCCCCCCTCCCCTTTGGCGTGTCAGAGGTGGTGATGAATCATATGACAGAGTAACAGGTACTGCAGAAGCGAAGCGAGGAAAATAATAAATAATGCAGCAACGCTTAAAAAATTTCCGTACACGCGATTCGAACCCATGACCCTAATGCATGAGCCCAATGCTTTTGCGCGTGTAATGAAACCAGACGGAGAGATGCGCCCTTACAAAGGTTCTGCATGAGTGGCTGTTAACCGGTCACTATAGTGTTAGGACTATAATGAGGGGCCCGCTCATTATAGTTACTTCCATTGCTATGTGCGATTTCTGTTAGCTTTGACATCCCGTGATTCAGCATATGCTGCGATGCATGCTGGTGACACAACACGTCATATGTTACACGTCATATCTTAGGATCGAGTGTGCACTTTGTGGATTATTATTTCTTGGTATTAGAAAACATACAAGGCATTGCATGAGCGGTCCTCAAAGTAGGGCTGTCGTTTATTATATGATCAGGTGTTCGATGGCAGACTGCAATTGCTGATGATAAATTTTCAAAGTGATGCGGGCAGGAAGGTTATTAGTATTGGGCAATACGTAAGAAAGACTGCTTTGGATATGTCATGGGCTGACACGCACTGAATAAAGTGTGCCCGTACAGGCATTGCGTGTTACGCAATGTGAAGGTTGAATGAAATATATGTTCTCTGTTAAAGAAGAAGAAAAATAATGTTAATAGTGCTATCGTATGACAAGAGGCGAGTGTCGGAAGACGAAGGCGCGATTAGTGTGTAATGGAACCTCTGTAGTGACAGTGGTTATCGAAAAGTCTGGAGGAATGGTGTCAGAAACATTTTAGAATGTTAAATAATCAAGTTCAATTGGTAACGAATAAAAACGGACCTAACGAGTAAAAACGGCTACCGAAACTAGCATGCACGACCTCGTAATTGACGGGGAAGAGCGCCAGGCTAAACCAGTCTGTTTTGTAAGGTTGTTGTTCACGTAATTAATTCCGACAGAGGGCGTGCTGGTCACTTATTTTTACTGAGAGAACTGGAGACCGTGAATTGGATGCAAAGATTGGAAACAAAAAGGACAATACAAGAATGAGAAGAAAGAAATTAGAAGGGAAAATCTGTACGATAACACAAAGGGCAGTGCCTTGCTATTTGAGGCTCGAGCCGGAGCATACCAGAGCAAATATTCGGAACTAGATGAGGCATGTGTATCCTGCAGTAAAGATCCAGAGACCACTCAGCACATCCTAATGGAATGCGACGGGATCCACCCAGCGAGAACCGTAGGTAACGTGGAAGTCCCAGAAGTGCTTGGGTTTAAAGTGGAAGGAAACATCAACAGATCAGCCGTAGAGATAAGCAAGAGACGATTAGAGTACTGGTGGGGAAAAAGCAGGGAAAAGATGGATATGACCTGATTTCTTCAAATCATAATTAGCGGTACAAGGTAAATTTTTGAAAAAGAAAAGAATAATAAGAGGTATACAAAAATGCTAGATAAAGAACATGTATAGTATACCTAATTAAATCAAGCCGGCTAGGTGACTATTTGTCGCCGCCCCGATTCAAAGGGGATGCCAATAAATCATCATCATGATCATAATCCTCATTTTTGCATTACCAATACTAATGAGAATTATCGATATTCCATTCACTTGAGAGCATGGATAAGTTTAGCGTGAGCACAGTAAAGCAGACTACTGGACAGCAAATGCAATGAAATGACCATTATTTAGAGCAACTTCTCATTTGGGGAAGGAAGACGCGTTACTGGAACTCAAGTAAATGTAAAAGAGCCGCCAGACTTGTTTGCTTGGCAATATTTCTCGCGTTTTTTAAAGCATATCAGGAAGTGTTTTAATTCACAAATCACGTTTAGCTTGTACTAGAGCAGTGCTACGCTTATTTTCAGCATTACTTCGTTTCGCCTGTGCAGTGCTGCCGCAGAATGTTTAACACAAAAATAGTCCTGGCATCGTTTCCTTTTGTGCACCTTAGTTACACACGGGGAATCTGTGCACCCTGGTATGGTTATTGGCGGAATTTGTGTATCTATCGTGCGAAGCACTTTTTATATAATAGCCGTTTATACTCCATGCAAAGTTGGTGAGAGCTGCCGGCCCAATTATTGGCACTATTTTGGTGTTTGTTTATCATTATTTTGTTCTCACCTCTATGATAAAGTGTTAGTGTTGTCTTTGCTTTATTGCGATAGCAAATATATATGGACCCTCCAAGCGCATTTTTGCTGCCACCGTCTTCGTCGCCGTGAGGTTCCGTATAAAGTCCAACGGCGATAAAATCGTCGCCGTGCGCCGTACGCTGTGTGTGCGAGTGAAAGCGTGCGAGGGTGAGTCGACCAACGCAGCTTAATCTCGCGCACGCGAGAGAGTAAGGCGGCCGGAAGCGCGCGGTCTTCGTCCGCGCGCAAGGCACGGGGGTGGGAGGGTGGGAGAGGGGAGTGCTCTGCTCTTTCGGCTGCTGGTCACGGAGCTGCCGCGCGGGCGCCCTATCTTGAAAGCGATCTGCGATTGCGAAGTGGCCGAAGTGTGTGCCCGCGGGGGCCTAATTTTCAAAGCGATGTGCGATGGGGACCAAGTGCATGCGCCGAGTTTCGGTAGTTTCGTATGTGCTGTGCTTTCGACGTTTTGTTCGTGTTGAAGCAAGAGCCAGCGCAAAGGTCAATTTGCTCGCTGCGGCTGGCACGCTTTCTCACTCCAGCATTTTGATGAGTTTCCGCGGTCATCGAGCGAGATGTGTTCATGTTTACCTGTGCGCGCGTGACACCGTGCTTGTTTCTTTAGTTAGTAAGCAAATATTTACAACTTTATACGGCCGATAAAACTACAATCCTTACTTCGTATAGCTGCCTGCTAATTTGATATCGCAATCGATGCTTCGTCTTTCGGGCGAAACTGCGACTTTCTTTATCTCTTGTGAGTTATATGCAGAATATGATACGATCTGTCACTGGGCGTGTCTTGTAGCTATCACTGCGATAATCTTGTGGTGAGACTTATTTTCTGCAACGTCAGCATTATTCAGCCTCAAATTAATCCGAAAGTTTCACACAAATTGTCTTCAGCTAGCTGCTCCTCAGTGACTTCCGCTATCGAGTTCTCTTGCTGCGTTTAGTAGACCGGGAGAAGCAAAGGCATCGAAGAAATTTGAAGCCCCTGAATTGGTTTCCACCTCCGCAGATTATTAAGTATATTGATCGACATGCAGGCGTATTCTTGAGCAACTTACTGCTCGAAATGTGGGCTCAACAGCGCGGAGATTCCTTGGTAAGTGGCTCGCACAGCAAATAAACGGCGACAGTCAGTTACTTCCACAACGAAGAGTAAATTATCCGTCGCTGTCGCGGCGTCCACGCAAACTGGGTTTATAATCATAAAGTAGGATATCATCGCTGCTGATGAAGTAGTGCATCACAATAGATAGGGAAGGGAGTTTATTAAGATTTGTAGTGGAGTAACTTAAGGTTCTTGAATAGCATGACTTTCGTCTTAACAGCTAGAAATAAAACCAGATACCACGAGTCGCAGAAAACACGCTGAACACAGTGCTTCCGTACTAATATAACACCTAAGAGAAGTCAAAGCGGCACTAGAATTAGAACTCTGCGTGACAGATTTGATAACTAAAGCAGCGACAGGAGGTGTCTTATACCTTGTCTTTGCGTGAGGTATACAACATTTGAGAACGTTGTAGTATGTATCATACTTTAGCATTTACCAGCCCCTGATGCACGTTATGGGCACGATAAACGATAAAATAGAAATTGTATAAACACGTGTGTGAATTCAGGAGCGTGTGTGTTAGTGCTCTCGAATTAAGTTAGACACTGATAGTGATGTGGGTTCTCTGGGAATTTCTTACCTATTCAATAATCAGTCTAGTGAGTCTTGTATAGTGAGTCTAATCAGCCTAGTGAGTCTCTTTGTCTTGACGCAACGAAGTGATTCTGAATCAACGGCTCACATCCACACGGTCGCGTGTTGTTGTTTCAGAATTGATTAGCTCTGCTGAGACACACAGATGCGCTCATTATGCTTATTATTGGAGTGGCAAACGTTGCGAGCTTGCACAGCGAGTGTGTGAGCACGCAATCGTTAGCGTTGTCAAGTAACAACTATATTTGTATTGTGATATCGTGCACGCGTGCCATGTCTGCTTCAAAATTAGCATGATGTGCACGTGCACAGTTATGCACACCGGTCTCTGAAGTGACCCAACACAGTAGCGACAAGAATACTGAACTGTTTATTGCTCTGCGCTCGAGCTTTAAGTAACTGAAAAGCACGTGAGTAGCGACACCCGCTGCGGCCGAGCATATCGCTTCTTGCTGGTAGCTGATAAGGAACTCAGGCGCACAAGTGTGCCTTATCGACGACGCTGCATCTCTTCCCCCTTCAAAAGCCCAGTCGCTCCGGCGGGCGTCTTGGTCGTGTTGAGCGGCGAAGTAGCATTGGGCCCGCTTCCGATGCACTCGTTTGTCGAGTCTCTGCGGCCGGCTGGGAAGTCGCTGGACTGTAGTGCGCCGTTGCACTTGCTTCTCCAGTCTCCTCGGCCGGCTGTGTTCCCGCTGGACTGCGGCCGAGCGTTGTTGCATTCTCCCTTTGCGTTGTCGCTTCCGCTAGCCGTGTCCGCAACTGATCCACATGACGGCGCTGTATTCCCAGGGGTGTCTCCAGCCTTACCATGCGATTCCCCTCTGTCGCTATCACCGTCCCTGGTAGCCATTTTCGCCCTCGCTGAAATTGGCGGGACCAGATGCGCTTTCCAGGTGGGAACAGTGGTTGTGTATTGGCCGACGGAAACTGTTCCTGTATCGCGTCAGCCTCTGCAGGTACCTCGCCTTCTGGGAAGTGGGCAGACAGCCTTGTCCGGGGCTTGAATCCAAGGAGCAGTTGGGCGGGGGATTTACCACTCTCGAGAGGCGTCGATCTGTAACGGAACTGAAAACGGGACAGCTTTTCCTGTAATGTGCCGCGTTTGTTTTTCTTGAGACCCTATTTTATTGTTCGCACAGCCCACTCCGCTAAACCATTTGATTGTGGATGGTATGGTGCCATCCTGATGTGGCGTATGCAATTTTCCTGCAAAAACTTTGCCATTGCCCCACTCGATAACTGGGGACCGTTGTCCGACACCACAAACTGCGGAATACCAAAACGGGCGAAACTTTCTCTGAGCAGCTGAACAGTTGTGTCTGTCGTCGCTGTTTTCACAGGCGTTGCTTCTATCCACTTGGTTTCCGCGTCAACTAGGATGAAGATTAGGTAACCATCAACAGGGCCTGCAAAATCCATATGCAATCGGTACCACCGCTTTCCCGTCCTGGGCCACGGCGAAGGAACTTGCGCTCCAGGCATCGACCAACACTGCACGCACTGGGGGCAGCTTTTCCCCAACCTTTCAATGTCATTGTCCAATTCGGGGTAACAAAATAACGTACGCGCAAGCCTCTTCATGGCCCCGATGCCTGGGTGTGTATCGTGCAGCTTGTTCAATAAGCACTGTCGGGCTGTCTCCGGCACGACCACACGATGACCTCAGTAAATGAGGCTATGGCTCACGACGAGCTCGTGTCGGCGGGTGAAGTACGGAAGTATATGCTGCTGCTCCTTGGCAAGATGTGACGGCCAGCCACGCTCGATCCATTCCCGGACTGGCCGAAGTGTGCCGTCCTCCTGGGTCAGAGCAATCATTTGTTCAGATGGAAGGACACTTGCATCTAAACCCTGCGTGTGGAGCACATATTCCATTACAACTTGACTTCCGCGTTCATGATCCCCTGGCGAAGGCATGCGACTGAGAGCGTCCGCGTTACCATTGTGCAGTCCTTTGCGGTATTCCAGATTGTATTGGTACGCCGATAGAAGGAGCGCCCAACGCTGAATTCGAGCTGCCGCCATCTGTGGAATCGGTTTGTCTGGGTGGAAGAGCCCGGTGAGTGGCTCGTGATCCGTTACTAAAGTGAAATGGTTGCCGAGCAGGAAATCGCGAAACTTAGAAATTCCAAACACCAAGGCGAGCGCGTCTTTCTCTAATTGTGAACAATTGCGTTCTGCTGACGTCAGCGTTCTTGAACGAAATGCTATCGGATGGTCCACGCCCTCAATGCGATGAGATAATACTGCGCCTAAACCGTCTGATGAAGCATCACACTCTAGCCGCAATTCCTTCTGCGGATCGTAGTGAACCAGAAAATTTGGTTTAAACAAGGCCCGCTTTGCTTCCTCAAAAGCTCTTGTCTGCTATTCTTTCCAGTTCCAGTGTTGGCCTTTCGCCAGCAACCGATAAAGCGGAGCCAGGGACGTAGCCAAATTAGGCAATAACTTTGAGTAATAGGTTATTAGCCCCAGAAACGACCTAAGTTGGCTCACCGACTCTGGTTTTGGTGCAGCTGTTATGGCTTCGAGATTGTCACGCAGCGGGTGGAGGCCGGTTGCATCAATCTTGTGCCCCAGAAACTGCACTTCTTTCTCTCGGAACCGGCATTTGGCTTTGTTCAGCTGGAGGCCACTGTCCCGCAGTCTCTGCAACACTTGTCGAAGCGTCGACGTGTCATGCTGTTTCTCGGCGATTATGATGTCGTCCAAGTATACGCGCACTCTTGGTAAGCCCCGCAATAACGACTCAACGCGCCGCTGGAACAGTGCGGGAGCAGACGAGATGCCGAAGGCTAATCGGTTGTACGAGTATAAGCCCTGGTGCGTGTTGATGACGGTCATATTTTTAGCCTCTTCGTCAAGCGGGAGCTGGCATTCCACAAGTCCAGTGTAGTGAATACTTCTCCTCCGTAGAGCGCAGCAAAAATGTCATCCACCTTTGGCAAAGGGTACTGCTCCAGATGAGTGGCGGGGTTCACGGTGAGTTTAAAATCGCCACACAGCCTGATGTCCCCATTCTTCTTCACCACTGGTACAACAGGCGCAGCCCACTCGGAAACACTCACCGGCGACAGAACACCTTGCTGAACGAGGCGGTCAATTTCAGCGGACACGGCTTTGCGAAGCGCGAACGGCACCAAACGAGCCCTCAAAAACCGTGGCACCGCACCTTCTTTCTTGTGCAGCTTCACGGGCGGACCTTTGCAACAGCCCAGCCGGTCTTTAAACAAGTCTGAGAACTCATCAAGCAGCTCTTTTATGCCGTCTTCAGACTGCAGCGCATGAACGCCTTGTAGAGCCTGTTCTTCGAAGAGTGGCAAGCCTGGCTTCGCGGAAAGCATGGATTGTGTGTCGGCCGCACAGTAGTGGTCCGTCACAGTCGACTACCACGAGCGAACTGTTCACTTGCGCCTTGCCGTGCTCCACACTTATGGTGACTCGGCCAACCACTGGAAGAGGCCCCAAGAAGCAGGCCTATCGCAGTGGTGTTTTTTCTAGCCTAGGCCACCACTGACGGTGTGTCTTAAAAACGTTTTTTTGGAATAACACTGACAGATGACCCTGTGTCGATCAGCATCCGTAGTGTCCTGCCGCCCCAGACCAAGTTTCGTTCCATTGGGCGCGTACTCGCCTGGTCAGCATTGTTCCGGGTGGATAGGGCGAAAAGCATTTCTCCCCCGCTGTCTTCTCTATCGGACAGTTCGTTGAGCGCGTATGATCCCTGTTGGTTGGTGCGCCGGCGCTGGCACATTCTCGCCAAGTGTCCTCTAGTGCCGCATTTCCTGCACACCTTCCCGACATGTTGGCATTCGTATGCCGAGTGACTCGAGCCGCATCTCCAGCACTAAGGGCGTTGGTCTCGTCTATCGTACCCGCTGTCAGTATTTCGTCCGCTGCCACGTCGCCGTTGAACGAAAAGCACATTGCTAGCGTCTTTCTCGGCGTCTGCATTCCTCGTGGAACGGACGTTACTGTCTGCCGTTTTTGAAGACATTGCGAATTCCTCAGCTTCCTGCTGATTCAGCTTCCTTTGCGTCAGCAGGAACCGCCTGACGTCGTCGTCCCGGATACCACACACTATCCGGTCTCGTAACATTCTGTCCAGAAAACTGCCGAAGTTGCAATCTTTCGCAAGACGTCGTAAGTCGGCCACAAAGTCTTTAACTGTCTCGTCATCTTCTTGCTTCCGCATGAAAAATGCGTGACTTGCCGCTGTCTCGTTCACTTGTGGGCTGTAGTGCTCTTCTAACACCTTCACAACTTCGTCGCACTCTAAGCTGTTCACGGGCGTTGACGGGCATCGTCCCTGAAGAACTCGAACTACGTTGTCACTGAGCGATGCTACCAAAAGTGCCCGTCGCTTCGACGAGTCCTTAATATCGTTGCCTTCGAAGTAAGCCTCCAGGTGAACATGGTAGGCATCCCAACTGCTTGCTGTCTCGTGAAACTCGGGTGGCCTCGATCCCTTCCTCGTCGCCACTGAAGTGACCCAACACAGTAGCGACAAGAATATTGGACCGTTTATTGCTCTGCGCTCGAGCTTTAAGTAACTGAAAAGCGCGTGAGTAGCAACACCCGCTGCGGCCGAGCATATCGCTTCTCGCTGGTAGCTGATGAGGAACTCAGGCGCACAAGTGTGCTTTATCGACGACGCTGCAGTCTCCAATAAAACCAATTGTTGAAAGTTGCGCTTGTAGTTGCGCAACATTTTTTGTCCACATCTGTCCTTGCGCTCAAACACTCCTAACTATGTCTAATCAGCGCCCGCAAATTTTTCATTGCATTCTTCATGTTGGTCGGCATATGCTCGGTTTATTTTTACGATCCACCATTGGTGCCGTGCCGAGGTCACTAAATTTACTGCGTATGCTACGGCCAAAGTGTCGTAAGCGATCGTGATCGTTACATATGCTATTCAGCGCTCAAGATGCATGCATTCTGGCTGTGATACATCAATTAATGCGGATAATAAATGCGGTTCTAGAAGCATTTCTACAAGAGTAGGTTGCCATAAACCATTAAGGTCGAAACATAAGCTGAACGTTAATCAAAGAGGCCTCGTGAATTATATACTGAATATGAGTTGAAATATTTTGGTGAAAGGATGAGAACATAATGTACATGTACACATTAAATACATATGGGACTACTGAACTTATAGGTGCACACGGGTAGCGGAATAGTAAGCACTTCTTTAGCTTGCGAACGACACTGACAACCGAATGAAAACCCAAATCGCAAAAGGCCATTTTTGTAGCCTAAAATTTGCATAACTCTTCAATTCTTCAATCAGAGAAGACGTTGCGTTAAACTGTATTATTGTATCTCTACATCTCCTTTAATTATGGTTTTCGCTGTACGCGAATCCTCTGGTCTTAGTACTGACTGTGGTGAGGAAAACATTTATGAAGCGTTAACTTAAATTATATGACTTTCAATAAACGGTGTACAAAGTATTTTATACGACTTATTACGGCAAGGGTGGGGTGAGGAAGTTAGGAGATTTTCAGGTGCCAGTTGGAATCAGCTAGCACAAAACAGTGGTAATTGGAGATCGCTAGGAGGGGCGTTCGTCCTGTAGTGCACATCAAAATAGGCTGATGATGATGGTGACGACGACGACGATGATGATGATTAGGGCACGTTCTGTCTACTGGTGACAAAGAAAACGTTACGGATATTCCAGAACGTTCCAAAAATCTGGCGCTAAAGTATATGAGTTCTAGAGGGCCAAGTGAATATTTCTAAAGCGATGGTTCTTCCTCGAACCATCGCTTTAGAAATATTCACTCGAAAGAAACAAAACAAATGTTGGTTTGGAAAAAATTCAAGGCTGTGAAAAATGAAAACACAAAGCTGCTGAAGGACTCGTGTGTCGTAGACATATGTTAAAGGACCCGTTGCGAAGAAAACAACACTGGTGGTAGCGTAAAAGATGAAACTGCTTCATAACTTCCACAAGTTATGAAGTTATATAAACTTCGACAAGCCTCTCCATCCGTCAAGCTGTTGGCCTATAATTCAATCATTAGACCTGCCCTCGCATATGCATGTATTATTTGAGACCCACGCACTAAGAAAAACATTGATGCTCTAGAAATGATTTAATGTAAATCCATTCGGTTTATCTTTTCTAAATACCGCATGACGGACTCCCCAACTTTTATGATGCAACAAAATAATATCCAGGAACTTAAGCTCCGTCGCAAAATTCTGAGAATAAAGTTTCTTTTTCACTTGAAAAACAACCATCTCGCATTAGACCCTGCTCCGTACATCCAACCTCTGATGTCACGACTGACTCGAAATCGTCATGCTGAATCGCTAACACCATTTAGAACACGTACTAACACATTCAAGTTCTCATTTTCCCGCAAACCATTACAGACTGGAACGCTTTGCCGCTATCTATGCTACAGCACAGCGACTTATTCTACGCATTAATTTCAGAATGTGACGCGCTTTCTTTTGTTTTCTTCTTGCTTTTTTTGCTTTTTCTTTCTTTCTTGTCGTGAACCCTAGGACTGTTTTCCCTAAAGTTCCAATCTTTATAATTGTTTTCACGGCCATAGGGTGCTCATTGGTGTGCAACGTTTATGTATATATTATTTTTTCCTCTCTTCATGATCTGTAATGAATTTTGTTCGATGTTTTTTTTTGCTTGTCTAAACCTTTTGATACCCCTCCTGCATGGGCCCTAGCTTGGGCCTGCAGTATTTTGTAAATAAATAAATAAATGACATCACTGCCAAAAGCACTAAATGACTACAAGCAATAATCACAGGTTGTCTTGTAGGCTTACGCAGCAAAAGCAAACACAGAGCTTTTATTACCCATTTTTTTCTCAATTGCTTCGGGAACGTTATTCGTTGTTTCATTTCTCATAGTTTGCTGTACATTGTTTAGCAAAATTACAAGAGTAAACATATTTTAAAAGTCGCTTGCTGCGCAGCCTTTCGTTCGGTTGAGTATTTAAAAATACGGAATAGTCCCCTTTCGAATGGGATACAAATATTTTGTGTGTAATATTCGATTCGTCTAAGAAATTCAAATTTCATCCGCCAACTAGGTAAGTGTTGCATAATTTGACACAGTTTTTAACAGTCCGTCATTGTTTGGGATTAAAGGGGATAAAAAAGGGATTCCACTTCAGCTGTGAGAGAAGGGTAATTTTTTTTGCATTTCTTCTACAGGCATGTTGCTTTACCCTATCTTATCACTGCACTCACAGAATCATTGCTCTGCATGTTCGGTGCAACTGTGAATTGTGCACAAAACATTCGGTTTCGTCAAATATGCGTTCTCGCTGCAGTATTCCAATTCGGCTTAGAATGTCTTTTTGCGGGGATTTTTTGAGGACAAAAAGCTGTTTGACACTAACGACTGTTTTAAGACACAGTAAAAGTCAATTGAAAACATGGATCTGTAAATATCCGTCCAACGATGTTATCTTGCACGACAAACGTGTAATATTTTCTTCATTTCATCAATTTCATCAAATATGGGTTTGTTGGTTTGACGTGAGTGTAAGGAATTATCTGCCTCTCCTGATGTCCAACCTCACGAACTTATGCCTTCTTGCGCAGCTTCTTCTGGATCCTCTTGGAGACAGCGGGTATTTGCACCTACCCGAGGCTCCGAGGGCGCTGACTCAGCTTGTATGTGACGTCCTTCAAGGGCAGCCATGCAGCCTGCTCTTATCAATTACGCTTTTCAGCAGTCCCGAACAGCTGAACAAGGTACTGCGTCGTCGTTCTGCAGCGCACTTAATCCCTTGGTGATTATTGGAGTGAGTTAATGAAGAAATAGGTATAGTACGATAGAATACCATGGGCATTCATTTAAACGCAAACTGGGGATAAGTAATGAAAACACCTCTTGCACGCAAGCACAGAAAACGTGCCACGTGTAATCGCTTTGTGGTCAGTGGGTAAGGGTGACGTGGTTCCTAGTGTACGTTTTGGAGTATCAGTTAGGCACCTGTTCCAGGGGAACCTGGGAACGTAACATTGCATTGGAGTTCTCTTGCAACTGTTCATGCTTGAATTTAAACTAGCACTGCCTACCGCAAAACTGGCAATCGGGCTACTCAATCAGTTACTCTACCACTGCGCCACGCTAGCGCTTGCTAGCTGATGTGGAAACATGCCCAATGCAGGCATCCTAGCATGCGAGGAGTCATACGATGTGAGATGCACACCACGTAGCGCCGATACATGCACACTACGCATTAAAGTTGCGTTGTATTCCACCAGGTGTCATGACTTGTAGCAGTTTCATCGAATCGTGCCACGTGTCGAGGGATATGACATATGCACCACTTAGTCTCGATATCTGTTTACTCTTCGGTGCACGTTGCGGTACCCACTCGCATGGTACGAGCCGCTGCTGAAGATGCGAATCGTAGAGCTACGCGCGCGGCTTTAACCATGCAACTTCGGGCTCAGCAGACCGATGTGCAGAGAGCCGCACAAGCCGCAGCTCACCGTCGACGCCGGGCTGACAGTTCAGTTGTCGTGAAAACGACCCCTACAGTGTGTGCAAGAAGACCTCGGCATGTTATTTGTGTCCAATACACAATGCAGCTCTTCGCGCACCGGGTCTTCTTTGGACTTTGTATTTATAAACAACAAAGTACCCGTAGTAAGCTGCACGCATGATGAGAGCTGCATGGGCTTCGCTGCCTATTTTTAGGATCATAAAGCACACCTGAGCGTGTTTCAATAATTGTGTGCAAAATAAAACACTATTTTCCGTATGCTCAGTAGTTACTGCTACCGTCCTCAAGCAGTTTACGACAGTTTCCTACGGAGCCGCTCCTCCAGCTTATGTCGTATGCTCTGACTGTGCCGCGCGCGCCTGTGACCTTTATTATGTGCTCTTTTAAAGACGATAGTCTTTCTTGGGCTACCTAAACGCGAAAAACTTAGTCTGTCTGTCTGGCTGTCTGTCTGTCACTCGATTCAACCGCCCGGCCGGCCAAAACCAACCAAGCTACTAGCACTGTTGGCACGTGGTCACACACGTCAACATTATACAGCGCAATGGAAACCTCAGGCCTATTTCAGGGAAAATATACGTTCACAGTCGTGCTCCACAGCGTTCCTTTAATTAAGAATACACATTGGACTGCTTTTTACGTTAGTAAATGAAAAATCAACGCGTTAGAAATGGTGCCGAAGAGACGCTATGCGTTAAAAACAAGCCCACTGAAGCCGCGGCTGTGTAGCCGGCTTTAAGCCAACAGTAATAAAAGGTCCAAACAGATGGCGCGAGATCAGGACGAACGCGGAAACCTTGAATTGAATTCAGCAAAACCTCCATTGCATCCATCATGGGAGGAGTGAGAGGGGAGGGGAACAGCTTGATGGGTGGGATGGGGAGAAGAGAGGGTAGTACGTATCACGGACGGCAGAAAACCATCGTATTTCGACGTCATTTGCAGCGAAGCAAGCAGATCTGCGACCAATTTTTTATCTCAAGATATCCTTGGTAGAACATTGACGCAGTCTTGCTTTTATAAAATTCAGAGACACGTTATACATAATGTAAATCATTTTAAAAAATGGGTCAGCATTTAATATTGAACAGTGATGTCTATATAAAAGAAAGAGAGAGAAAGAGCGCAGCTTGCACTAGTGGTGCAAGTATGGAGCAAACAGCGGAGCTTGTGATCGACCAAGCTACAGCCAGGTTCGCTATCCCGACGACTTTGGATACTCAAACGCAGACTCTCGCGTTCTCGTTCTCGAAACTCAGGATCTTCGACTCGACGACGCGTCTTCTCGGCTGCAGCTTCGGCGTGGTATACCGGATCGGCTCGACGCCGACGCTCACATTCTGGCTTGGCCACCCGACCCGCTTCAGGACGCAGCCTGGCGAAGCGTTGGCATGTCTAGGCAAAGCGAGGCCCATGTGGTTGCTAGGCGACGCGAAGTAACGTCATGGCTAGACGGAGCACGTGCGCGGTCGTAGCAGTTCGGCGCGGCGGTGCGGAGCGGCGGTGTAGCGAGGCGCAGCTGTGCCAAGTGGTTGCTGGGCAACGCGCGGTGACGTTATCGCCAGGCGCAGTTTCTGGTCTACGCTATACGGGCCAACCTCCGGCTTAAAGAGCTCCGCTATTAAAATTCGTCGGCCCTTCAATTCCGTGAAGATAGATGATAAGCGAAGCTTCGCCCTTTGTATACTTAACTGTCCCATTTGCCATCAACTTTATGTTTACTGGAATTTGCCTGTTTTCTTCATCCTGCGTTAGAATATCTTCATTCATTCATACTTGTGTCGCTGTTCGTTGGAGTGGATGTCACTGATGAGGGAAAAGCTGTTGTCGAACCACAAACGCTTGCATTCGATGTCTCGAATTTGCTCGGCGGCGTAGCTAGCAGCAATCGCAAGGCACAGATTGGCATGGCCGGAACTAACTCACCACCTTACGACCTTCCACTGAAAGGCACACCCCAGGGTTCCATCCTGTCCCCATTCCTCTTTAACATCGGGCTCCGGAAGCTAGTCCTACAACTGGAGGGTATACCGAATCTGGGCAGTGCCTTTCACGCGGACGACATTTCACTATGGGCAATCAAGGGCTCCTATGGAGAACGGCAAGATGTCCTGCAAAACGCTATAGACAAGACTCAAAGCTACCTTCAGGGGGCAGGTATGACCTGCGCCCCAAGCAAATCGGAATACCTGCAGATAATACCACCGCGCACCCAGTCCAACCGTGCACCCCCACTTCACCTGACCATTGCCGGACAAGTCATCAACAGAACCCCGGTAGCACGAATCCTGGGCATGCACATACAAGAAAATAACAGTGTAAAGACGGCAATAGACAAACTCAAACACACCGTAAAAAGTATTACAACCCTCATAGCTAAAACAGCAAGAAGTAAAGATGGGATGACAGATGGCGAGTCACATACTCAGTACTGAACAGTTTAACTCAGGCTACTGAAAGAAACCATGAAGTGATGGTTTGATGAAACCAGTGGTGAAACCAGCTGGTTGCGGGTCATGCTGGTATATAAGGTGTAGAGAGGCGTTCTACTTTAATCGATTAAGTCCTCAGAGTAGAACATCGCACGGAGGAGTTACACAGCTCAGGGAATGCAGGCACAATAGTTCGAGCAATTCGTCATCGTCGTCTTTCTCGAAGCAGTGCATACTGCTCGTTCTTCTCCTGTACGCAGGCAACGAATTAGCGGACTCGTTCGCAAAATCGGCCCATAAAGGTTCGGAAATTCCACTCATCCCTTTGTCACCAATGTACACGCAACGAATATTACGAGTACTAAAGAAGGACTTGTGCATGCCAACCTAGTTCAATGAAAGTACTAAGGAATCGATTCTTTACAAAGTGGAACCTGAACTCATATAACAGCTACAGGTAAATCTTTCGAAAAGTACTGAGACACTAATTCATCGACTGCGCCTTGGGACAGCATTCACCAAACATTTTCTATACCGCATAAAACGGGCTTCTTCCCCGGCCTGCTCCTGCGGCAATGATGATGAGGATGTTCGCCATCTACTCCTTGAATGCGTGAGATATGCGACGCAAAGACGGCAAGTAGAACAAGAGCTACATTCCATTGATCTTCAGCAACCTTTCTCGCTTGCAAAATTGCTGGGCCTATAGCCATCGAATGTTGCTCAGCGAAAAGCATTGAACGCGCTCGAACATTTTTTCGAAGACAGAGGCATCCCTAACAATTACTAGATATTGCACTGAATAGCCACAAAGTGTGCAGTGTAACTACAACTCGCTTCTATTATTTGCAATTATTAGCTCTTGTATATCACGTGTTCTACTCTGTATTCTGTGTAGTCTCATCTATTTACTTGCTCATCCCAGCCTACATCGCAGGCCGCTTGTGAGTGTTCGTGACTGTTTGCAAACTCATTGTGGTGTGACGTGCCTTTGCGCCTAATATTTATACATTTTGTGGGTGTATAGGACTGCGTTGTGGATTTCTGGCCCTGTGATGTTTTTTTTTTTCATTTTCTCACTACCTATATTTTTTATGTTGTTGCTTCTGCTATGCGAAAAGGAGTAGTCATCACCATTATAGGGTGACTACGTAGCTTTCTTTTTAATTTCATTTCAAATAAACAACGAACTTTTTTACACGGATCAGCTAATCATACCGAGCAAGGTGCACCTCGACTCACAAACGGAACTCTCATTTGTTTTTATCCCAACACACAATTACCAGGTAACTTAAAAGCCTTTAACCTCGTTCTATCGGTGCTCAATATCCGTATTTCTCTACTGAAAGCACGACAGAGGTTACAGCCTATACATTTTGGGATGCTATGTGGTATACTGCAACAAGAATCACCGTGCGGAGTTGCCTATGAAGGTTGAAAACAGCCAAGTATCTTACCTCTAGAGGTTGAAGCAACGCCGCGAACATGAGCTTGCCCTTTTCCGAGGCTCGCTACCCATACACAATTCGCTTTTTTAGCCTCCGGCTCGCTTGAAAGGCTATTTGCCTTTGAAAAAGAGTGATGCAACTCGCTAGGCCGGCCGGATGTTTGCACGCACATTGCAATGATTTCCGCAGCATTGTCGCTGAAATACTTTAAAATAACGTAATCGGAAGCACTGGCCCTTTTTCATTCGAAGAAACACACGAGTTCTACGCCACAATGGAGAAGCTTGAGTACAGCCCAAGCGAAACAGCTGTGGTGAACCTCGATGTAGTAGCCATCTTTGTATATTTCTACAGTGTTGCTAGCACAAGTAAACAAGTAACGGATTCTGGAGTTAAGAACAGCCAAGCACGCATATCCCACACAATAAAGCGCTTAACTTTTCTTTTAACTAATAGTCGATTGGTTCTGTATGTTCAGTTAGATGACTGTTGCACTTATGTGGTAGCGCATATTTTTTTCTTGATGTTCGTCTTTGTGTCATTTGCAGTGCATGTGTAAGTTTTTAAATCCGTTTGGCCAACTGGATTTTATTCATTATTTAACTTCGGCAATAAGATAAATTTTTGTTTCATTAAGTGTGAAATCAGGCTAAGGGCAGTTTCAGTTGGCTCCTTCAAACTTTTTCTTTGTTTCAGACGCGGCTACCAGTAATACTGTCACACTATCTTATCGGGACTTCGTATCAAAATCTACGACACTTCGTACAGGTAAGAAATAAAAGCAACAAATATGAGGCGACTTTTGTGACGACGTGTACCGCTATATCTTCCTTCGCTTGGAAACAGGATCATTGCACACTTGGCTCCTATGTGCGAAGGTCAGCTGCAAACCCGTAACAACCCAACGCCATCTAATAAATACTAGTCCGATGAGTGTAATTTCTGCTTTATATTGCAAAGACTTCGGCTGCGACATTACTGATGCACCCTAATGGTCGAACTTCCAGTCGGAAAAAGTTTGAAGTAATCGCATAATCATTGGTAAAAAAAGCCTGCGCCCTAAATAGAGACGAGTAGCGAAGTATTCAAAGTAGTGCACGGCTACACCACAGTCCAGGTTTACTTCGACGAGAGAAATGGCAGAAGCTCAGACTAGAGACATAAAACAGCTGGACTAACCAAATAAATGAGGGTGAATTTGTTTCATTTCCTAACTTGTCGAGCAGAATGTCTAGTTCTTGTAATAAGCAGTTTTCTTTCTTACTTTCTCTGTTTGTATCTTCGATGTGTTGCATACAACTTAAGCTGTGACCTAAATATTTTATAGTATATATATAATTATTCTTTTAATATTACATTTTACACGTTACTGTACACCTTAATTCCGTGGTACCATTGCATTCAGTGCTTCTTATAAGTTCCACCAGTGAGAGTACACAGAGCAACATATGTATAATACTACTGATACTAAAGCGTGTGTCTCTTGTGCGATGGTTTTTGCTACTTCTGTGAACAATCTACCTCTCGCATGTTCCCTTGTAACGGTTCGTGGGTGCCCATCATATTATTTCTTCGACGCTTTTAGCTAAGAATCCCCCCAGGGTATTTTCTGGTGAATTAAACGTATTCATTTGGGTAGAAAAAGAAATCTACGGATTGCAGGTTTCATGGGAGTGTTAGCCACCACTCCCGGCTTGGGAGTGGTGGCGCTGGCTAACACTCCCAGAGTTAGTTCTAGTTGTAAAACATAAATACCCCAGAAAGCGGATGGGAAAACGGTTCCGCGGTAGCTCAATGGTGAGAGCATCGCACGCGTAATGCGAAGACGTGGGTTCGTTCCCCACCTGCGGACAGTTGTTTTTTCATCCGTTTTCATTTTCATTAATTTATCATTTCTTTAATCAATTAGTGTGTGCAAGTAATTTCCCCTATGTTGTTCTTGGTGTCAATGTTTGTTGGCTTCTTATGATGATTAATAAAATCGGGCCCCTCGGTTCCCTTTCTTCCCTTTCTGGTCTTACAATTCCTATAAAAACCCTGCATATTCCCAGACAGCACACACACATCCTAAGGATGTTTGATGGATGTGTCTGTAAGGATGTTGAAGAGATCCTGGGGATGTTCCTAAAAATCCGATGCACCAATCCAGAAAATATCCCATACGAAACACCGAAAGGTGTTGCCACGGAGGTGCTGGCGGGGTCTTTTTAAATGTTACCTGGATGAGGGATTGAGGTTATATCCCTGGCTCGAGACGTAAAATGTATGTTATTAGATGCATGCTCATTTGTTCTAATTGAGTGGAGCAACCTTGTAAAACTTGCGCAGTTTTATTGCAACTTCTCATCAGGGTGCCTGAGTGGATGAATTTTGCGAACAGTCCCTATGAGAAGGGAAGAAACAAAACGAAAAAAAAAACGATTCCAAAGGAAAACCAAAGCACATCAAACAGGCGCTGTTGGAATTGAGTACCGTATAACGAAAGCTTCGAACGATGAAATGTAGGCCAGTATGCCACTGAAAAGTGTCTTATGTACAAAAAAAATTCGGTGCAAAAAAAATGCTAAGTGCTTTTTTCGACTATAAAGGAGTTTAAATAATCGCCAGTGGCAGCTAGTGTAATTGTAGTTCTTGTGCTGGATTACTGAAAACGGCGGACATTACTTGTATAATCGACTAATGAATAAAGCTTCACTAATTACACTTTTCATTATTGAAATCGTGACACGTGTTTCAATTTCTGAATTATAGCCAGTGAGGTGAGAAGGCGCATGAAGTTATAATTATTTTCAGGTTGACACCAGAATACATCGGCCTCCCGTTACTTCTGTGCTTCAGTGCAGAAAACACAATTTTCTTAAGAAAGCGGGACAGTGTATTTCTACCTTACGTTTGACGGAGCATATATCAGAACCACTACCATCCTCACTGTTTGTTCCTAGTAGACGTGCTTTACAGACTTCACGGCTAAAATTTTGAAATTGCAGTGCGTGCCATAAAGAAATGATTTAGTGTAAGAGTTAGTATTTTTGATATCGAATCGATTACGCATTTCGATTTATTGGCCAAGTAAAGCACACCGCTTCAAACAACCCAGATCACGGATTACAATTACCCCATCTGCCACCGGCTATTTCTCACAATTGTGTTCTGGAACAAAACAAAAAAAACATACGCCCTGTATAATTATTTTGTTACGAAGCAAGATACTTAAGCAGAGAATAAATAAATATGTGAATGAGCATATGCACTACCACTTATTCACCAAACGGTGATGGTGACGCGATTCCAAACATCTTGCAATCCAGCAATTAAGAGAAAATTCAGCCTCTACTTCACCGCGCTAGGTACGACTGAAAATTACAAGATCCAGAACAGTGTAAATTCATTAGGTTTACGTTGTTTGCTGATTTTCAAAGTCACCGTGAGCAATGCATCAATGAAGAGAATAGCACTTTAAGACCAAAAAAGGCCTTGGGGAGGCATCATAATTGAATGAATGCCAGTACATGAGCAACTATATAGCTAAGGTCAGCCATCATGAGCCTACAGCTTCAGCTAGGGTCAGCCAAGATGAGAGCCTACAGCTACAGCCATCTAAAACACAACACCTTCAATTACTTCAAAAGCAGGCAGGTAACCAATAATATAGAACACCACACACTCACAGCTAAGTAAATAGCAGCCGCCCCTTCCTTGTACAATGCAGCTGCTTGCTCTGAGGCATGACGAAACCCCGACATTGCACATTTTACTATTTCATTGATACCTGAGGTTGCTTGCGATGATGGCACTTGCCGGTCTGTGAGCCTGGCTGCAAGTGAAAAAAAAAACTAACTTTGCGCTAACTTCATCATAGGAACAAAAAAACTTGGAGGACGCTTAAGCTTCGCCTTTAATAGTGGAACGCGATAGCGTTATCGGGTCCCGTTCGCATCTCATTTTTCTTTCAGTAGGCTTCACTGCAAAACAGAACGTGGAAAAGCCAGCTTACAAAGACCAAGCTTACACCGATCCCCTTAAGGTCGGCTTCTCTTTTAAACAGAAATGCATTGCTGGGAAGACGTTTTTTCAAGGGCAGTATAAGTCCGTGTCATATTAAAATGTGAAGGCCCTGGTACCTTTTTTATTATTTTATTAAGTGTTTGCTATTGCCCCGACGCGCGCGCGTGTCCAAAACGCATTAGGCAGGCAGTCTCAATTTCACCTGCCGAGGATGCGAGCGCCATCTGGACAGCATTTTCGCAAGTAAACTACCCGAGCGCGCCTTTGTTGGTATGGTAGAAATACTGGAAAAGGGGTCTGTGTTGGTTTTTCCTCGTAACAGAATTATGTTTTGTCGTACATTCAAAATACAATCCGACGCCACCATGTCTGTAGGTTTTGGTTAAGTCGTACTTTACCAGTTTTCTGACAGATTTCACTGTGGGAATTCAATTTTTGTTCACCAAAACGTTGCACCACGTGGAGGGCCTGCTCGGTTCAGGATGAGTTTCCCCTTCGCTAACACCTTGCGCCACGCGGAGGGCCTGCGCGTACGGAGTGGTTGAGAATTATTTTATCCGCCATGGACGCCAACCTCCAGGCCAACGCCGGCGCCAACGCCGACACTGTATTTTCTGCGACACGGGGCCCTTAACGCTATCGCATTAAAACCGTTTTAGTTATAAAGTTCCTAGGCAAAAGTTCAAACCAAGGCCAACCCTGCAATTGCAAGACATGCAGATTTGTGTTAGCGGAAACGTTTTTAGCCATGTGGCAATAATTTTGTTTGAACCCTGAAGTTATTTATCTAGCGAACAAGACGAATACGTGTTGCGGGCCCACTCTGCCAACACATCTCGATAACGTGCGCACTTGTTCATCGTTGGGACATCGCTGAGTCCCACGTCCCATGGATGGCCGCGGGACAGCTTTCAAAGGAAGTGGGATGTCAGGATATTTTTCGGACGTCCGCGAGGTGATGTGCGTTTTCTGGGTTGCAATGAATGTCTTACGCGGGGAAAAAAAGGAATGGCCAGAAAAAACTTGACAAATTAGAGTTCTGGCCACTCTGCATAAATTTTGTAGGTTTAGTGGTGAATATCATGGGTTCTCTGTGAAACTTAGAAAAAGGTTCGCATATTGGAGCAGCTTAGATAAGGCATCTGGTATTACCACGATGTTTATATGGGTGCCGCATAAAACTACCTGCAAACAGGCTTATATAACCAAAGCATGCTGACTGACAGTAGTGCCAGTAAGCGAGCTTTTTCTCTAAGTAATAAAGTAGACAAACTCTTGCGTAACACCAGCACATATAAACATGGCTGTCTGAAACATACGCTGTCATATTAATGAAATAGCGGAAAAGAGTTACCAGATTCTTTGAATTACTTTATTTTATTTTATTTGGCCCTTCACTATATGGCACTCTCGGCCACTTCTTTGGAATGGGCAGCTGCTACGGTGGCGAATAAGTGCAAAATCGTTAAATGCAGATATATACGCGTAGTACCTCTCCGTATTAAAAACTTATCATTACGCTTTTTCTTTTGACAAAGATCATACATCGCCTTGGTCTTCGCGATACCACCAGTGTAGACGTTGCACACAGTGTATTCCCTTGAATTGGTGTTTGCATTTTGGCATAACTTGTGCGTGGATTAGTGCTCAAACGCAAAAAAATGTGTGATGCAAGTGTTTTCATCTCTGTAGCGAATAAACTTGAAGACTGCATGGGTTCCCTCGCTGCATATGATATCACCCTCACTGCATATGATATAAGTGGGTCCGAAATAGTGACCTAACAATTTCTCGCTAAGTCCTCGCCGGCGTATCGGAGTCCAGACCCAAACACGGTCGCCAGGCTGGTATTTGACGTAGCATTGTCGAAGATTGTAGTGCGGGCTGTCCGTCCTCTGCGGGTTCTTGATGCTCAGGCTGGCGAGCTGTTGACGTTCTTCGGCACGCTGCAAGTAGGTGGCAACGTCGAGATTGTCTTCGACGGTGACGTCCGGTAGCATGGCTTCAAGCGCCGTTGCTGGGCTCCTTCCATAGACCAGGTTTAAAGGCGCCGTGTGCGTCGTTTTTTGCACGGCCGTCTTGTATGCGAAGGTCATGTAGGGGAATGATGGCATCCCAAGTCTTGTGTTAGACGACGACGTACATTGCCAGCATGTCGGCGATGGTCTTATTTAGGCTCTCGGTGAGGTCATTGCTCTGCGGGTGGTAGGCGGTGGTCCGGCGATGGCTTGTCTGGCTGTATCGCACGATGGCTTGAGTTAGATCTGCCGTAAAGGCCGTACCTCTGTCGGTGATGAGGACTTCTGGGGCACCGTGACACAGGAGGATGTTCTCAACGAAGAATCTGGCTACCGCGGCGGCACTGCCTTTGCGCAAGGTTTTTGTTTCGGCGTAGCGGATGATGTAGTACGTAGCTACGACTATCCATTTATTCGCGGACGTCGACGTCGGGAAAGGTCACAGTAAGTCCATCCTGATCTGCTTAAAATGTCGGCGAGGTGGTTCGATCGGCCATAGAACTCCGGCTGGCCTTGTCGGCGGTGTTTTGCGTCACTGATAGTTTTGGCACGTCGTTATGTAATGGGCGATGTCGGCAGTGAGGCGAGGCCAGTACTATTTTTCATGTATCCTCATGAGCATGGGGGAAAAACCGAGGTGTCCAGCCGTTGGGTCGTCATGGAGAGCTTGCAGAACCTCTGGGCGCAATGCTGAGGGTACCACGGGAAGGTAGTTGGCTCGGAGTGGCGAGATGTTCGTCTTTAGGAGAATGTCGTTTTGCAAGAAAAACGACGCCAATTCTCGCCTGAACATCTTCGGCACAACGACGGTCTTGCCTTCCAGATAGTCTACAACGCTCCTTAGTTCCGGGACGGCTCCTTGTTCGACGAATTCATCGGCGCTGATGGGTCCCAAGTAAGTCTCGTCATCCTGGTCGTTCTGTGGCGGGGGTTCGACAGGGGCGCGAGACAAGCAGTCGGCGTCAGAGTGCTTTCGCTCGGACTTGTAAACGACGGTGATGTCGAATGCTTGAAGTCTCACACTCCATCGTCCGAGGCGACCTGATGGATCCTTTAGGTTAGCTAGCCAACACAAGGCGTGGTGGTCGCTCACAACTTTGAAGGGCCTGCCATGGAGGTAGGGACGAAACTTTGATGTAGCCCAGATGATGGCGAGGCACGGCTTTTCTGTTGTGGAATAATTTGCTTCCGCCTTCGATAGCGACGGGCTAGAGTAACTTACAACTCTTTCTAGTCCGTCAGTCCTCTGCACAAGCACGGCGCCGAGCCCTCCGCTGCTTGCGTCGGTGTGGACTTATATATCGGCGTTTTCGTCGAAATGCGCAAATATTGGCGGCGATTGCAGGCGTCGCTTCAGTTCTTCATTACTAACACGTATACATGTTCATCTTTCACCAGGGACCGCTTTTCAACGGCTGTTAAACGTTATTGCCTGGCACAGGACGCGCCTGCGTGTATCCGAAGTTTCTCGAACGTTATCGATGCTCCTATCCGTTGTCTCTTGTCACCGAAGCTCATGTTCTCTGATAGTATGAGCGACGCGAATTGTCTAGAACTTTCTGGAAGACACGCGGGCATAGAGGAAGGAATTCAACAAGAGGGGTCACTCCCATAGGGCCCAGCGACCGAATTGACTGCAGCGTGCCAAGCGGTCGGTGTCAATCACTTACATCACTTCCGGTTTCGGTTTTGGGCGCGCGTATTTTGAACGCAAGCTAGCACGCCGGCTGCGCCCCCCCCCCCCCCCCTCCTTTATTTCTTTTTTTTTGCTCTTCGTGCAGAATCGGTTTATTATTGAGTAAAAATGATTGCGAACGATCTCGTAAAGTCCCATCGAATCTGTGCAACGTGCAATTTCACAAAGTAGACGCAAGACCTTTTGTGCCATGAGGAAATATTTATTTTGCTGTATATAAAAGCTCGTTCCGCGCTTTTTGTGCGTTCATCCAACGTTGTGACACCAGCAGGTAAGGCAGTAGTTCCTGTATGAAGCTCCACCGACGGCACCAGCTGAAAAAAAAAGTAAATTACAAGCATGTTACATTTGCAAGCACGTAACAGCATGTTACAAGCATGAGTCATTTTGGTATTTAGACATAGGAATACTGCGTGTAGAGGCGAAACGTGCGAAAGCGGTGAATGGGCGGCATTACAAACAAAAGCAATTCACTTTTACATACATGGCGTAGAAAATACCCGACTCCTCCCAAATATATATGAAAACATCTGATTTCCAAGCGTTCCCCCATTTCCGTGCATTATTTCCTGCACTTTGGCAGCACAAATACACGAGCGACTTCGCGTTTCCAAAACTTGGCCTCGGGCGACGCGACAGTACGCTACCTACATAGAGACGGACGCAACAGGCACTCAAGACAAATGCGTGGGTGCAATGCCTTTTTTCAGTTCCTTTAGAAGACGTAATTGTCGAATTACAAGTTTCTGATATGTTCGTTGTTCGTGCGTTCTGCCGGCGCCAGCAGCACACTCCATGTTATCACTCTTGGCAATCGCCCATCGCGTTTTCAAAAGGCGTGAGTACCGAAAGAAGGTATATGTTGTTGCGGAGCCACAGAAAACGTCACAGACTTGTCCCTCTAAGATTCATTACTCGCCAAACGAACTTTATCACCACGGCCGAGCTGCTTATCGCTAACTGCGTCACAGTGCGCTGTGCGGCCAGCGTGCCTCAAAAGTACCCCAGAAAGTAACGAAATTACTTTTCAGTAATGTCTGGCGTCAGAGAAAGCGGCACAAACTTCTCCTAGCAAGATGCACTAGACTACACACCACGGCTGAGTTCTCGCTAACTGCGACACGGCGCCCTGTGCGGCCAGTGTGGCTCAAAAACCGAAATAAGTTACAATAGTCCCATAGGAAGCGTCGGAAACATGTCCCAGCACGATTCATTACCTCAAATTAACCGCGCCAGGATGGCCGAGCTGTTTTTCGCTAACTGCGTCTTAAGTCTCGGCCTCGTGCCGTAAGCCTAATTGCGTCGTAGACTGTGAAACAATATTTCTCACCTTGCTGTCGTCCAATAGTGCAGTGGTGTGTTGTCCCAGTGCAGAAGGAACGCAAGAATACGCCGAGAGCCCAATAAACCAGGTTACATTTAAAAAAGAAAAAAAAGAAGGAGACAGATTGGGCGACAGGTTGAGGAGACAGGTTGAGGAGACAGGTTGAGAAGACAGGTTGAGGAGACAGGTTGAAGGAGACAGGTTGAGCGCAAGCGCTCAAACGCGCGCGCCGCCATCCTCGCTGGCTTCGGGGGACTGTCTGGCGGATGACGCATGTATCTGGCGCGTCATTGACTTGTGGCTAGGTAAGGCAAGGAAAATAAGTCGCAAAGCTTAAGTTCATTTATACGCAAAACGTTTTAGTTTTGGCGGCAAAGAATTAAAAAAATAAATAAATGCCTGTTAACTTAAGTTCACTTTCTTTTTTTTTTTCGATGCTCGCGGCAGCTAACGTTCGGTGTCAGAAGTACAGCGTGACGTATGGTGACGTGTTTCCTGTTGCCAGCTTTTGCCGAGTGTCAACTCTTGTTGAATTTATTTCTCTATGACGCGGGTACCAGGGATTAATCTGGAACCTTCGATGACTCATGTATAAAAGCCGGCGCGTTTCGCCGCTGATCAGATTTTCGACGATCGCCGACTGTGTTTGCCGCTAACGTTTTGCTTTGAGTGCAGCTTGCTTTTGTGGGCACAGGTTCGCCCAATAAACAATCAGTTTCGTCATACACAGTTTCAGGACTGTTTTCTTCACGGTCACTACTACGTGACATCTGGTGGAGGTGCTAGGGCGTTCATGCAGCGAACGTCCCCGCAAAGCCGCGATCCAAGCCCAAAACCGGAGGACAACACCGATGTCGCCAAGGACCAGCGAACTAGCCGTTGGCAGCAAGCACTTCTGCCGGAGTACGGACTTCTTCCCGAGAAGACCACAGCAATCAAGGCCAAGTCAACGACTCCCATGGCAACCCCAGCGTCCTCCATCCTGCTGAAAAAACTGCCGAAGATCCTCCGCCGCCGACGAAGAAGATTCGCGAATCATCACGACGAGGTTTCAGCACGCCGCCTGGCAAAAGCTTTGACGACTACACTTCACCGCGGAAAGAAGACCTGCCGACGCGACTTATCAGCAGCGGAGCAAGCCGACGCAGCCGTGATCGGACGCCACGACTTAACCGTAACGCCAGTACGACTATCAACCGACCTAGACGTGCTAATCGATGGTCATAACGTCACCGCTCTCGTCGACACTGGAGCCGACTATTCCATCTTCAGTGGCCCGTTCACCGCCAAGTTGAAGAATGTGAAAACGGTCTGACTAGGACCCGATATCCGGACAGCGGGAGGCCACCTAATAACGCCGGATGGAATCTGCACAGCGCGAGTCACGGTAAACAACCGCACTTACCCGGCGAGCTTCGTAATCCCGCAGCACTGCTCCAGGGATGTCATCCTAGGCATGGACTTTCTAAGCCAACACGGTGCAGTTATCGACTTAATGTGCAAGTCGATAACGCTTTCAACGCACAACGCGATAGCACCGGATACAAACATCAGTTACCATGCCTTGAATGTGCTAGAAGAAGTCACCGTTCCGCCTCGCTTCAGCGTAATGATTTCCGTCGGTACCGAAGTGCCTGCAGACATGGAGGGCGTCATCAAGGGCGATCATCACTTACTGCTCAATCGTGAAATTTGCGTCGCTAGAGGCATAGCTGAGCTACGTGAAGGAAAAGCAAGAGTGATGCTCACGAACTTCAGCCACGAATACAAGCACATTAACAAAGACACCACGGTCGCCTACATCGATGAAATAGTACAAGCCAGCAGTGCTTTCGCCTTCATGGATTCTAGCGCACCTGAAACGACGACTTTAGTGTCTTAACCAGCGTTCGACATCAATCAGAACATTCCCAGGCATAAGAAAGAACAGCTGAAAGCTGTGCTCCTGCAATACAAGGAGTGCTTCTCGTCGTCGTGAAAAGTTCGACAAACCCCTGTAGCCAAGCACCGCATCATAACCGACGAATACGTCCGCCCACTCCATCAGAGCCCGTACCGAGTTGCGGCGCGCGAACGCGAGGCCATAAGGCAACAAGTCGACGAAATGCTACGCGACGATATCATCCAGCCGTCCAATTAAGAGTCCGTGGGCGTCCCCCATGGTGTTAGTGAAGAAGAATGATGGAACCCTACGTTTCTTCGTCGATTATCGTCGCCTCAACAAAATCACGAAGAAGAACGTATGCCCTTTCCCACGGATTCACGACGCCTTGGATCGACTCTACAATGCAAAGTATTTTTCGTCGATGGACCTCAAAACCGGCTACTGGCAAATCGAAGTCGACTAGAGGGACCGGGAGAAGACTGCCTTTATAACACCAGACAGACTGTTCGAGTTCAAGGTCAAGGCGTTGGGTCTTTGCTCGGCACCTGTGACTTTTCAACGCGTCAAGGATACAGTACTGGCAGGCTTGAAGTGGAAGACTTGCCTCCGTCTATTTGGACGACGTTGTTTTTTGCCGCAAGCTTCGAAGAACACCTGCGGCACATTGACACAGTTCTTCAAGCAATCAAAACCTCCGGACTCACGTTGAAGCCAGAAAAGTGCCGCTTCGCATACGAGGAGCTCTTATTTTAGGGCCACGTCATCAACAAGTCTGGAGTGCGCCCTGACCCTCAGAAAACTGCGGCCATCTCCAACTTTCCTCCGCCCACCGACAAGAAGGCAGTGCGTAGATTTCTTGGACTGTGCGCTATTACAGGCCCTTCGTCAAGGACTTTTCTCGGACCGCCGAGCCACTTACGTACCTTATGAAGGCCGACGTCGAGTTCAAGTGGGAGACACCACAAGTTGAAGCATTCGAAGAACTGAAGCGACGCCTGCAATCGCGGCCAATACTTGCATTATTCGACGAAAACGCCGATACCGAAGTGTACACCGACGTAAGCAGTGTGGGACTCGGCGCCGTGCTTGTGCACCGTCCTGACGGACTAGAAAGGGTTGTAAGTTACTATAGCCGGTCGCTATCAAAGGCGGAAGCAAATTATTCCACAACAGAAAAGCAGTGCCTCGCCATCATCTGGGCTACATCAAAGTTGCACCCCTACCTCTATGGCAGGCCCTTCAAAGTTGTGAGCGACTACCACGTCTTATGTTGGCTAGCTAACTTGAAGAGTCCTTCAGATCGCCTCGCACGATGGAGTCTGCGACTTCAAGCATTCGACATCACCAGTCAGTTGACAAGTCCGGGTGAAAGCACTCTGACGCCGACTGCTTGTCTCGCGCCCCCGTTAAACCGCCGCCACAGGACGGCCAGGATGACGACTCTTTCTTGGGGCCCATCAGTGCCGACGTATTTGCTGAATTACAGCGACCCGACCCGGAACTAAGGAGCCTTGTGGACTACTTGGAAGGCAAGACCGCCATTGTGCCGAAGGTGTTCAGGCGAGGACTTGGCGTCGTTTTTCTTGCAAAACGGCATTCTCCTAAAGAAGAACTTCTCTCCTCTCCGAGCCAACTACCTTCTCGTGGTACCCTCCGCATTGCGTCCAGAGGTTCTGCAAGCTCTCCATGACGACCCAATGGCTGGACACCTCGGTTATTCCTGCACGCTCGCGACGATACAAGAAAAATACTACTGGACTCACCTCTCTGCCGCATCGCCCATTACGTAAGGACATGCCGAGACTGTGAAAGACGCAAAACAACACCGACAAGGCCAGACAGACTTCTACAGCCGATCGAGCCACCTCGCCGACCGTTCCAGCAGATCGGGATGGACTTACTGGGGCATTTTCCGACGTCGACGTCCAGTAATAAATGGATCGTCGTAGCTACGGACTACCTCACCCGCTACGCCGAAACAAAAGCCTTGCCCGAAAGGCAGTGCCGCCGAGGTAGCCCGATTTCTCGTTTAGAACATCCTCCTTCGTCACGGTGCCCCAGAAGTCCTCATCACCGACAGAGGTATGGCCTTTACGGCATATCTAACTCAAGCCATCCTGCGATACAGCCAGACAAGCCATCGCCCGACCACCACCTACAACCCGCAGACGAGTGGCCTCACCGAGCGCCTAATAAGACCATCGCCGACATGCTGGCAATGTACGTTGACGTCGAACACAAGACGTGGTATGCCATGCTTCCGTACGTGACCTTCGCATACAACACGGCCGTTCAAGAAACGACGCATAGGCTTCGTTCAACCTGGTCTACGGAAGAAACACGGCAACGGCGCTTGAAGCCATGCTACCGGACGTTACCGACGAAGAAAATGTCGAGGTTGCCACCTATTTTCAGCGTGCCGAATAAGGTCGACAGCTCGCCCGCGTGCGCATCAAGAACCAGCAGAGGACCGACAGCCGATACTACAATCTTCGATGACGCTACGTCGAGTACCAGCCCGGCCACCGTGATCGGGTCTGGACTCCGATACGCCGACGAGGACTTAGCGAGAAACGGTTACGTCGCTATTTCATACCATATAAAATCATCTAACGTATTGGCGCACTGGACTATGAGGTCGTGCCAGACGGCATTTCGCAATCACAGCGCCGCCGGGCACGACCTGAAGTCATCCACGTGGTGCGTCTTAAGCCTTTGTACGCCCGCTGACGAACTTTGATACTTTGTTGGTTTGTTATAGTTATTTTCTCTCTGTACGCGGGGTATTGTTTTCGCTTTCGTGTTTGTAGCTTCGGGACGATGCTTTTTATGGGGAGGGTATTGACACGTATACATGTTTATCTTACACCAGTGACCCCTTTTCACCGGATGTTAAACGTTATCACTAGGTACAGGACGCGGCTGCATGTATCGGAAGTTTCTCGAACGTTATCGATGATTCTATCCGTTGTCTCTTGTCACCGATGCTCATGCAATCTGATCGAATGTGCGACGCGTATTGTCTAGAACTTTCTGGAAGACACGCAGGTACCAGGGATTAATCTGGAACCTTCGATGACTCATGTACGAAAGCCGACGCGTTTCTCCGCTGATCAGATTTTAGACGATCGCTGACTGTGTTCGCCGCTAACATTGTCCTTTGAGTGTAGCTTGCTTTTGTGGGCACAGGGCCGGTATTTTGTAGCGATGGCTTATACTAGTCTTATAATCTACCACTCATGGCTGGCTGATCCTGTTGATAACGCGAGCGGACTGTCGCTCTGACCACTGACAAAGCGCGATAAGCGCGAAAAGGCATTAGCACCAGAAAGGCATCGCTACAAAATGCCGGCCCAGGTTCGCCCAATAAACACTCAGTTTCGTCAAACACAGTTTCAGGATTGTTTTCTTCACAGTCACTGCTACGTGACAATACCTTCCACTTGCGGCGTCTCCCACGTGAACTCGACGTCGGCCTTCGTGAGCTACGTCAGTGGCTCGGTGATCCGTGGCTAGGCGATCCGATCAGTGGCTCACCGACTGTGTTCGCCGCTACCGTTCTCATTCGAGTGTAACTGATTCTTTATTGGGCGAACCTGAGCCCACAAAAGCAAGTTACACTAGAAGCACAACGATAGCGGCGAACACAGTCGGCGATCGTCGAAATCTGATCAGCGACGAAACACGCCGGCTTTTATACATGAGTCATCGAAGGTTCTACAGTAATCCCTGGTGCCCGCATGTCTTTCAGAAAGTGCTAGACAATTCGCGTCGTTCATACAATCACATTGCATAAGCGTCGGTGACAACAGACAACGGATAACGCATTGGTAATGTTCGAGAAACTTTCGATACATGCAGGCGCGTCCTGCGCCGAGCGATAACGTTTAACATTTCTTAGCCAGTGAAAAAGCGGCCACCGGCGAAAGGTAAACAAGTACACGCGTCACTATATACAGGGTGTCCCAGCTAAAAGTAGCCAATGTTTTAAAAACGACGGAGTGTGCTAGGAGGCTCAAACCAACTAAATATTGTTGAGGATCGCGTGTCCTAGTCTGCAGTATTCATTCTGTTTTGCAAAATCAATTAATTAGTATAATTTATTTGCCTAACTTATTAAATATTGGTTTAACCAAGAAAGTTCCAATACAAAAGATGTATATCACATATAAAAATGGCCGACTGAAGTGTTTGCAACTAAGTACCATTGATGGTGGTGGCGTGGAGCATAGGTAGAACACCCGGCTTCTAATCTGAAGGTCATAAGTGCGAATCCTCGTCCAGTCCACCACATTTTCACGCATGGAGTGACGCCTGACACCGCCCAAAAAATCGCCGAGAGCTAGTGGGGCTACATTAGTCCAGGTGCAACCAAATTAGGAAGGCCCACCAAGCTTCAACAAAGGCACTCCATCACCAGAACAGGAATTGGCCTCACTGGTGCAGTATTCAGCCACTACCTCCCTCATGACTCCTACAATTAACTCATGGCCCTCAGTCTCCAGCGGCAGCGGAGCACCTGACCAAGGCGGCGGTTAGACCCGCGACATGGCAGAGGGTGCTAAGAATTGCTGGGTCCTGACAGAGCGCCACTGGAAACTGATAATGGCAACGTTGAACACGCGCACCCTATCGAATTAGGCTAGCTTAGCAGGGCTATTTGAAGAATTATCAGGCATTGCCTGGGATATTATTCGCCTTAGTGAGGTTAGAAGTACTGGTGAGGCTTATACAGTCCTGGCTAACGGCCACGTCCTCTGCTACAGAGGCCTTCCAGATAAGAGAGAACTTGAAGTAGGATTTCTAGTCCATAAGGACATAGCAGGCAACATTGATGAACTCTACAGCATTATTGAAAGGGTAGCAGTCGTCCTAATAAAGCTGAATCATCATCATGAGCCTATATTTATGTCCACGCCCCAACCTCCAGTCACGACGATGAAGAACTAGAACAGTTTTATGAAGATGTTGAATTAGCAATGAGAAGAGTGCAAACGCAGTATACTGTAGTCATGGGAGACTTCAATGCAAAGGTGGGGGAAAAGCAGGCTGGTGACTAAGCAATTGACAACCGCGGGATCGGTTCTAGGAACGCTAGTGGAGAGATGTTGGCAGAGTTCGCGGAAAAGAATAGGCTCCGAATAATGAGTACCTTCTTCAGGAAGCGCAGCAACAGGAAGGGGACCTAGAAAAGCCCTAAGGGAGAAACAAGGAATGAAATAGATTTCATGCTATCTGCCGATCCCAGCATAGTGCAGAATGTAAAAGTGTTAGGTAGGTTAAAGTGCAGAGACCATAGGTTAGGGAGGTCTAGGTTTTCTCTCAATTTGAAGAGAGAAAGAACAAAACTCGGCAAGAAGAAACAGGCCAACCTGGACGCAATAAGTGTAAAAGCAGACCAGTTCAGGCTGGTGCTCGCAAACAAATATGCAGCTTTAGAACAGAAAGATGAAGACAACATAGATTAATTGAATGAAACCTTAACTAGATTAATCTCAGAAGCAGCAATTGAAATGGTAGGTAAGCCACCAAGGCAACCAGAAGGTAAGATCTCCCAAGTAACAAAGGACCTAATAAAGAAACGGCAAAACATGCAACTGTCAAACGCAATAGATCAGATAGAATTCGCTGAACTGTCGAAACTGATGAACAAGAAGAAAGTAAAGGATATCCGAAATTAAAACGTGCTAAAGATTAAGGAAGCAGTAAAATATGTACGCAGCATGGAATCAGAGAGAAGAAAACTTGGCATAGGACAAGGCAAAATGTATGCACTGAAAAATAAGCAGGGTAATATCATCAGCTATTTCGATGACATAGTAAAAGCAGCGGAATAATTTTATACTGACCTGTACAGTTCCCAGAGCATCCAAGCTACTTTCATTCGAAGTAGTGATGAACAGGATACAGATGCTCCTACTATAACTAGCGATGAAGTTAAAAGCTTTGAAAGACATGACCAGGAGAAAAGCTGCTAGAGAAGACGGAATAACAGTCTATTTAATCAAAAATGGTGGAAATACATCATGCTTGAAAAGCTTGCGGCCCTTTGTACGCAATGCCTCACGACTAAAAGTGTACAAGAAAGCTGGAAGAACGCCAACATTATACTCATTCATAGGAAGGGAGACGTTAAAGAATTGAAAAATTACAGACCCATTAGCTTGCTTTCAGTATTGTATAAAATATTCACCAAGATAATTTAAAATAAAATCAGGGCAACACTTGACTTCAGCCAACCAAGAGAACAGGCTGGCTTCAGGAAGGGATATTCAACGATGAATGATATCCATGTCATAGATAGAGAAATCTGCGGAGTACAATCGACCTCTCTATATGGCTTTCATAGATTATGAAAACGCATTTGACTCAGTATAGATACCAGCAGTCATATAGGCATTGCGTAATCAAGGAGTAGAGGAGGTTTACGGAATATCTTGGCAAATATCTACAGGGATTCCGCAGCTACCTTGGTTCTCCACAAGAAAAGTAGAAAGTTACCTATCGAGAAAGGGGTCAGGCAAGGAGACACAATCTATACAATGCTATTCACTCCATTCTTGGAAGTATTCAAGCTTTTAGACTGGTAAGGCTTAGGAGTAAGGATAAACGGCGAATACCTCAGCAACCTTCGCTTTGCAGATGACATTGTCCTATTCAGCAACAACGGGGATGAATTACAAAAAATAATTGAGGACCTAAATCGAGAAAGTGTAGGAATTGGGTTGAAGATGAATATTCAGAAGACAAGGATAATGTTGAATAGGCTGGCAAGGGAACAAGAATTCAGGATCGCCAGTCAGCCTCTAAAGTCTGTAAAGGAGTACGTTTATCTAGGTCAATTACTCACAGGGGACCCTGATCATGAGAAAGAAATTTACATAAGAATAAAATTGGGTCGGAGTGCCTACGGCAGGCATTGCTAAATCATGACTGGGAGCTTACCACTGTCGTTGCAAAGAAAAGTGTACAATGATTGAATTCTACCGGTGCTAACATATGGGGCAGAAACTTGGAGGTTAACAAAGAAGCTCGAGAACAAGTTAAGGACCGCAAAAAGAGCGATGGAACGAAAAATCTTAGGAGTAACGTTAAGAGACCGGAAGAGAGCGGTGTGGATCAGAGAACAAACGGGGATATCCGATATTCTAGTTTACATTAAGCGGAAGAAATGGAGCTGGGCAGGCCATGTAATGCGTAGGATGGATAACCGGTGGACCATTAGGGTTACAGAATGGATACCAAGAGAAGGGAAGCGCACTCGAGGACGGCAGAAAACCAGGTGGGATGATGAAGTTAGGAAATTTGCAGGCGCAAGTTGCAATACGCTAGCGCAAGACAGGGGTAATTGGAGATCGCGGGGAGAGGCCTTCGTCCTGCAGTGGACATAAATATAGGCTGATGATAATGATGACAAGAAGCTCCTACAATGGTACTTAGTTGCAAACACTTCAGTTGGCCATTTTTAAATATGAGCTACAACTTTCCTATTTGCACTTTTCGGGGAAGGCAATATATAAAAAGTTCGGCATTAGTTTGTACTAATTAATTGACTTTGCAAAACAAAAAAATACCGCAGACTAGGACACGCGATCCTCGACACCACTGAGTTGGTTTGCGCCTCCTAGCACACTCCATCGTTTTTAAAACATTGGCTACATTTAGCTGGGACACCCTGTATAACATACCGAATAACTATATTTATAACTTCAAAAGACGTAAAAGAATTGCTGAGTGTTGCTAATGATACACAACACAAATAAACAAGTGGAGCTTATTGAACTCATTAACTAATAATACTGCCAAAATAAAAGGCGTGCTTTTTTTCAGTCAAAGAACAAAAAGCAGCGCATCGATGGACATCTAAGAATAGGTACTTATTTCACAGACATAGTACCATGGGTTAAATGCTTTTGGCGTAATTTTCCAAGAGAATATGCTGTGGAATGACCTTGCTAACAATATTGCTCACAAAGTTGCCCGAGTTGTTGGAATACTAATGAGATTACGCTTCCTTTTACCATTAAGAGTGAAGTTCCTACTTTCTAATTCTATTTTTGATCTGATGTTAACTATTGTCACCTCGTATGGGGCAACACGACTTGAAATCACCTCAACATTGTATATTTATAGCAAAAGAAAGCCATCCGTGCAATTTCAAACTCTTCATTCGATGCCTATAGACGTTTTCACGAGGGCGCTCCCGACGATCTGGCGTGGAGAGTATGTGTCAGTGTTGCCTGTTCGGTCTGGACTGTGAGCTTGCCTTGCGCTTGCATTGCGGAGTGGTAGCTTTCCTTCGATGTTTCCGTTTATTTTTGTCACGAACGACTTACGCTCGTAAATAATGGCATATATACTCATCAAAAGGCTACAGGCCAGCACTGTGCAGTTTATGGGTGCGCAAACAACCAGCGGGAAATAACGATTTTAGGGACTAAGTGTGTCCACAACACAGCACTCCGCGAGACCACTGCCGCGATGTGGTATGTTCACGCTTCGCCGATTTGCTGCATCACCTGAGGACTTGGCATTTCAGTCTAATGAGAACCAATGCACACATCAGTAAAATAACGCATTTTGGTAAACTCTTTTCGGCACATTTCCCAACAGGTTGCGAGAATTGTCAGCTCTTCGATGCAATATTTTCTCGTATGTATAGCAGAGGCTACATTTGTTATTCTTTCAAACACGACTTCATTCCAGTGCCTAATACGGGGGTCACACGGCGCACTTTTTATCGTGATCGAGCCCGATCTGGATCGAATTTCTCGGTCGCGATTGGCTTCTTTGCTCAATCTGTGGAAGGGAGCCAATCGCGGTCGAACATTCCGATCCAGATCAGTCTCGTTCGCTATCAAAAGTGGCCGTGTGACACCGGTATAAGACAAATTGGAGCACTCTGCGAGAGAACTAGTCGGTAAATACACTTCGCAACGATCTGGAAAAATCGTGTCCTATGGAAGATGTATGCAGACCCTGTGTCCACCAAAACATTGTTTCTGCGTTCACACGCACCCTACGCGGCCCTGCCCATAAAGGTAATTAACTTCAACAGTGTGGTGCTGCATCGAGCTCACCCATCTTTGAGCGTTGTCTATGTGCTTGGGCAGCAAGAGAATGCAAAAACGAACGTGTCAACCTCATCAGTGCGGCCTAGCGCCAGTGTTAGAGTTCAGGAACCGTAATGCGCTAACTGTGCGCGGCGTAGAAATGCGCTAAATGAGCCCGCGCAAGTAAGAACGTAAAAAAAAACGGTATTCGCATGGGTACGCGGACAATAGCATCATGCTTGCAAGAATAACAGTAACGAAAAAAAATTCGCACAGTCGATCAAGTGAAATACTTAGCGTGCGTGCAGAGACTGCTTCGCTGACCACTAAGCGCTTTTCACTCACGGTCAGTAGTGGTTTACAGTCATATGCATATGTATTTATTCTACAATTGTTAAGACTCGACATTACTTTATTATGGACATAGCACAGTGATACGGTGTAAGGGAAACAAGAGAAAGAGCAGAGATGGCCCTAACTCTGCAATATTATTGGCTTATTTCGCTTCAGAGATAGCGCACACGAACAATTCTTGCCGTACGCGATATCTTCAATACAAACTTCGCGCACGATCTACGTTAAGGTTCACCGTGAGCGAAGCTTGTTCCAAATTGAGACATTCGAAAGAAAAGCCATTCCAGGTAAACAAACGTAAAATATATGTAAACAAATATATCTTTATAACAAGTCCTGTTATAATCCCTATTGGGATTGACAGTATGTATAAATAAATAAATACTAAAAATAAAAATCTAGCACCTGGGCTGTATCAGTCGCGCTGGCATCTGTGATCACTGCCGCGCGTCGGTTCGCTGCAGGTACCGCGCTGCTCGATCGCCACGCTTTATGCTTTGACATTTGGTTATAAGCACCCTGCACCGCACCAGATCTAATAAATTTTGCATGATTGAGCTGTTCAGTTGCGTCGGAAGCGTATGGAGTAACCACCGCATATCTACCAACCACTGACACGCGTCGTCGGGCTGCCGGCGCCTGGTTCTATAAGCATTGCCCGACAGCTACGTACGCGCCTGCTTTCGCTAAATGAGGCAACCCTCAATCGCGAAACGTAATGGTGATCAGATTCAATCGACGATACGGTCACGTGTGCCCAGCAATAACAATGAAATATACCGCTGATTAGCACGCCAGGTCTCGACGAAGCAGACGCGGCTGCCGCCGCTACTGACGAAGAAACACCACATCCACTGGCTGGGCTTGCTGTTGCCATGGCACACTACACTGAGCGCTCACGCGAGCACGTGAAACATGTAACAAGTCAAGCGGCACAAGACAAGCGAAGCGGAAGAAAACAATCGAAATAATGCGCGGCGAAGATCACACAACCGAAGTGCGGCCGGCCTGCTCTCGCAAGGCGCACAGTCCAAAATGGCGGCGACGCTAGAGGTCGCTCGTGTCGGCCAATGGCGCTGCTCAAACGTCGGTTTGTGAAAAGGTCTCTACTGATCCTCTTTTTTGTCACTTAGATACGAATAACGCCGATAACATCCGTCTACAATACAATTTTACTAAAATGTTTCTTTAACAGAAAGAAAGGTTAGCACTGATTTTCTCGAGTACTTGTCAAGGCTAACATTAAATAAACGCAGTTTCAGTGCACGTCCCAGAGAAACATAGCATATTCCGCACTCAAGAACTAATTACGGGAATCAAATACTGCGCCATGCACGGCCATTTCTACTTAACTGTCTTCTTTAATCGGCACTTCTTATTATTTAAATTAGTGGCCCAAACTTGCCATTCATACTGTTATTCGCGTGTATGCTTGGCGCTTTCCTTTGTGTGTTTTTTCTGATGAATACGCATTCTAAGCGGCAATTGCACAGTGACTTATTTAGTTTTTTTATTTCTCAGATTGGTTATCCTTAAATGAAAAGTGATTTTTGTCTGCATTTTGTTGTTTTCCTGTTCCTGTTGTTATTTATAACTTGTATGACAATTACAATTTCTGCATTCATGTCAATCTTTTGCCGCTGTGCAAACGCAACTTTTTGGAAATTGTCCAGTTTATCCACACAATGTTTATATTTACATAGTTTTACCAATACATGTGTTCATGTCTTGTATTTATGCACGCATTGCTAGGTGTTGCCAAAGAAACCTATAAGGGACACGGACTTAGTCAAGCCGATTTTATGGCTCTTTATATGTGCCCCTGTTATCTGTAGGTTGTATAGATACGAAATGAAGTGCGAAGTTCAACTAGATCCCAAAAAATCAACTGAATGAAAAAAAATCACTCAATATAATGCCCTGTTCTATTACCAGGTCTGTGTACTTCAGAGACACCTGTGAGCCAACATATGTACAGGCGTTAGGATCTATTTGTTTTTATATTACACTGAACAGAGGCGCGCTTGCTGGCACCGCTACTTGTTCGGTAAACATAGACAGATAATCTAGGCCATTTGTTGGTACTCGCATTCAGCACACATGAAACGTATACATATTTTACGTAACACGTATATCAGTAATTGTATCCGCTGAGATTTTAACCAACAAAGCACCAGCCACGCCAAATCCGGGAGGGCAGGCAAGGAAATATTCTCATGAATCAATAAAGTCCCTAGAACCAGATGTTTCTTAGAAGAGCGATCGTGTAATTTTGCCAAATTACACTGAAGTGTGTTCATGACACCCTCCCTGGCAACAGCAATATATTACCTTACGTGCCTTCTTCATTATTACAGATCAATCGGGAAAAAGACTTTCTTATGTATAATTACGGTGCCTCCGAGAACAAAGACCGCTATGGTCAGGTAAGTAATCAGTAGTTTGATTTCGTCTGTGTGGCCGTTTATGTTGAAATGTTATAAGCGGCGCAGAACGATGATGACAGAACTACCGAATTAGAGGACCTGGACGAACTACCAAATGAAGTTTATTCACAGAAAACACTCGCCTTTACACGCAACCACGCGTCACTTAGAGGTCACACACTCAAGAAATAAAACAAGCAAGAAAGATGCAGCGTTTCTCATAATTGCGACGCGGTGCTTTGAATCATGCGATGAGCGTCAATCGCGGCAGTCATCTAAAAACAATTCCTTCTCAAAGAGAGAGAGATAAGCCTTAAGGGAAAGGCAGGAAGGTTAATCAGGCTGAGTGCGGTAGGCTTCACTATGCAGTACCGTGCAGGACGAAAGTGACGGCACGGGTGCATGAAAGGAATTGCGCTTAGCGCATGCATTCGAAGTCCGCCATTAATGTGCTCCTATAAGGCTTACCAATTCGCCCTGGAAACGAGTATGCTTTCTATTTATACACATCCCATTGTTAAGCCCAGCATAAATCTTCTTTTCGCGAGGGGGGAAGCAGTAATCATGCCGGGAAGCATTCCTCGGTGGCTGGTCCTGTCCTCATCTCTCAATTCCCCAACTCATTAACCCTTAATAGGCCGATGAGCTATCCCTCTTTCAAGAAAGGTTTACCATACCATCAAAAATGCTATGAATCTTATTCAGTAACTCTTACGGCGTTCGTCGTTCTCTAGTGCAGACCTGGTAAAACAAACTCATAATACTGCGCATTCTCCAACCGGGGCCGCAACGTTACCTCAACGACTGGTAGAATCTCGTCTCTACCGGTACTGCAAAAATAATATTTCACCCTAATTTATTAGTCGATGGTGAAACGGTGTCTGACGATTATGAGAAGCCGTGCTCTCGTAATTCCTATTTTAAATCCGCGTTTTCTTCCGCATACATCAGTCCACTACCTGAAATACATGAAATAGCCTATGGGCATATGCCCATGATTACTGTCACTTATAACGGGGTTCTGAAACTGCTCTCCATCAAAAAAGAAAGAAAAAAATGCTGGAGGTCCTGATCGTATCCCTCCACAGGTGATTAATACTTCCTGTCAAGAAATTGCTTATTTCTTAGCAATTTGTTTAATAAATCATTACACAGCCGTTCAATTCCGGCACAATGGAAAGTAGCCGATGTGGTACGAATCCATAAAAAGTTAAGCAAGTTCCACGCTTGTGAAATCCGATGAAACAGCGCAGCTCTCCAAGCGTGGGTATATAGCCTAGTGGGTATGACGCTCGCCTTCGGACCGTGAGTACCGGGGCTCAAATCCTGCCTCCCCGAAAAAGTTAATATTGTTCTTATTTCTCGCTTTCTTTCTTTATTTCTCTCTTACTTTCTAGCTCTGTCTTTCTTTCTCTTTCTTGCTCTCTCTCAGGCTCTCATTTTCTCGTTCTCTCGCCCATAGCAAGTTGTGGTACAATCGTCGGTACAATGCAACCATACGGTTCCCATAGTAGATATTCTGCACACGTGGGTGTATAGCGCCAATAAAGAAGGAAAATGACACTCGCCTTGGAACTGGGGGTACTCGGGCTCGAATCCCAAGAAAGTTCAATGTGTTCGCTCTCTGTCTGTCTCTCTTTCTTTCTCTCTCTGCACCCCCTCTCCTCCTCTGCTCTGCTTTCACTCTCTCCCAGCTTACGCTCTCCCAGCTTCGCGATGCTTCGCACGACAACGATACCAGCCTAGCGATGCATTAATAGTTCCGCTGTAAAAGTTGTCTCAAAAGTAAAATACAGAACTACAGGCCCATCTCTATAACATGCGTGTGTTGCAATGTAATCGAACACATCATCTAAAGTGCTGTGTTGAAGCACTGTCAAAGCAATAATTTCTTTTCGAGTGCCCAACATGGATTCAGGCCTGGCTTGTCATGTACCACTAAATCGGCAGAATTCTGCCATGATCTCTTTTACTCTTTGGACTTACGTTACCAGACAGACTGTGTATTATTGGACTTCCGAAAGGCCTTTGATACCGTTCCTCATGGCTTCCTGTTACATACATTTTCATGTCCCTTCATTCATCCTGCTAAAGTCGATTGAATGAGCACTAAATTATTTGACTGGGCCTTTGGAGCATGTCTTCATCAACGGAGCTAAATCAACTGGTGTCACAGTAACTTCTGGCGTGCTCCAAGAGTCTGCGGGCTGTTATAATTTTTCGTGTATGTAAATGATGTTGTCCGAAGACTTCACTGCGAAGCCCGATTGGATGGAGACGACTGTGTAACACTAGAGACATACAAAATGATGATGACATTAGCTGCCTACAAAGGGATTTAAACACAACTAAGAGTTGGTGCTTGAACATTGGCATGTCTTTGAACAGTGCAAAATGTCATGTCCGGTCTTTCACCCATAAAATTCTCCCTGTGAGGTCCGTTTATAATTCGGATGCACTGCCGATTGAACGGGTTGAGCATTACAAATATCTGGTGTGTACTTTTCAGAAAATTTGGCCTGGAATAAACATATTGAATATCTCACCTCAAGGTCATCAAGAATTAGGCGTAATTTTCGTGAAGCCCGCAAAAGTGTAAAAGAGCAGCTTTAGAACACAAATGTTCGCACAATACTCGAGTACGCTTGGGCGACTTGGGAGCCTGAAACCTCATATCACATAAACCAACTTGAACGCATTCGAAGCCAGGTTTGTTTCTGAAAATTACAACTTCCACAGTAGTATTACATTTATTAAAGATAAACTTGGCTAGGAAACACTAGCACAAGGTTGCATAGCAACGAAATTAGAACTTTTGTTACGAATTTACTTTGATATCACAGGAATAGACAAGACCTTGTGCATTTTACCACCCCAATTCCATTTCTTTCTGATGTGATCACGAGTATAAAGTTCTTGAAAAACAGTGTCACACGGATGTGTCCCGCAAATAATTTGCCCGCTTGCTTCAGCGTACTGGAATAAGCTTCTTAAGAGTATTCTTCGATGTAAAACGTGCTCTGAGTTTCTGTTGTTCTTATCGGCTAACCTGTCGTAAGCGCATATCACTGCACTTCGCTCGATAAACCAATCTTTCCTTTTGCAGGATATGAATGCGCCTGTCAGCCTGTTGTGACGCTTTTTCTTTTGTCTCTGTTTTTTTTTTTTGAGTTTGTACCTTGCTGTCTGCTTTTTGAATCAGCTCATGTTTATTATGTTTGCCTTTCGCTACGAATGTCCCCCCCCCCCCCCCCCCCACCACCAATAATGCCCTTGTGGCGCTGCAGGTACTTGCTTAAATAAATAAATAAATAAATAAATAAATAAATAAATAAATAAATAAATAAATAAATAAATATTTCAGAAGCTTTGATTCAAACTCAAAAACTAAAGAACTACTCAACGCAGCATTATCTCGCAAAAAATAACTCCTAAGCGACTGCCGCAGTGCGTTCTCAAGATTTTGCGACCAGCGCAATCCTCCTATAACATGGCACCCTCACGTTAGTCGCGCCGCAACGCCGAGAGCCGGCGACACTTTTACATAAGGTCTATGCTTGCATTTAGCGGATTATGATAGTTTTACAAACTGCACACTTTATAGATTGGTGAAAAAAACAAACTCGGCGCAGTCTTATGCTCTGCATTGTTTTCTCAAGACATAATATACTGAATTGTACTCAACAGAATATACTGAATTTTAAAACATTTCCTGTTAGAAATGTAGTCTTTCAGTTGGATTTCTCAAAGAGATGGACACTACATGCACAATAAATCAAAATCCGTATTTGACTAATTACCAAAAATTCTCTAATTACATTTTTGATAATTACACTATCACTATCTACCAAAACCAATTAGAAATGCCGGTGAAATACTTCCTTCGAAACGGAAAGAAACATGTGAACATATCACAAGTCAACACGGCAGTTTTACATGCCGTTTTTAATTTCGTTTTGCTATTTATACACTATGAGCTAATTATCCATATGTCTCCATGACTGCATTACGATATATAATTATTAGTAGTCTTCTCATTGTAATAGCTTATCATGTTTGCTATGTCTGTTACGCAATCCATTTCATGTCACCTTTACTAATCTGCAATATTTGGAATATACATGAAATTATGTAAGTCTCAGTCTACGCTATCACATATTCACGTATTGCCTACATTTCTTTCAAGGCTTGGGGAAGCTCGGTAAGTCGCGGTTAAGAATTTTTTTGCCACCCTCAGATTCTCACAAAAAATGAGCTAAAATAAACTCATTGGTTGCCGAATTCATTGATTATTTGATGGATAAAGTGATTGATCGATTGATTGATTTTGCTTACGTCTTCATGCTGCACGTGCTTGCAGGAAACGCCTCCTGCTTACGACGTGGATCGCATTACAGTTCCGATAGCACTGTTCTCGTCAGAGGGAGACACGATCGCCGATCCAAAAGATGTGTCTCTCCTTGCTGAAAGGCTGGGTTCGAGGTTACTCTTCAACCACGTGGTGCCACCCAAAGACTTCCGTCACCTAGACTTCGCGTTCGGCTACCAAGCAACGGACTTCCTCCACAAGATCATGATCGAGACAATCGAAAAGTACGCCGGCACGAGCGCGTAACCGGAGCAACGATGACCCGCCAACGACTGCAATAACAGTCGACTCGAAGTTCACTAAATAAACGGTAACAGTGCTTACTTACAGCCATATTCTGATGAGGTTTGAAAGTAGAAGAAACAGACATTTTCATTATTATGTGGGTGGTACATTTTCTATATTACCTACGCCGCGTCTATACCCCACTATGTTCAGAATCTCGTTTATTTTACGAGGAAGCCTATTTTATTGTGGTTGCAGTCAGTAAATAAACAAAATAAATTCTGGGATTTAACATGCCAGTGCAACGATCTGATTATGACGAACGCTGTAGTGGGGTACTGGGAATTATTTTGGCCCCCTAGGATTATTTGTGGGCACGTAGATTGAAAACTAAGTTGTACAGTGCACGAGCATTTATGCATATCGCGCCTATGAAATGAAGTCGCCGCGGCCATCATCGAACCCAGGACCTCCCGCTCAGCAGCACGACGCCATACCCCCTGGGCTACCGGGACAGGTTTTTGATATGAAGGGGTCAAAGAGCCCATTTGAGCAAAAAAGCCGGCGTCTGTCGTCTGTAGCAACGAAACGGCACCTAAGCTCGCATTGCCACTGGCTGCGATGCCACATCACGAGCGCGTGTCGATGGAGTAGCGCGGGCGAAAGGGCACACCTGCTGCGGCGCTAGTGCGCCACGTGTTGCGTGAGGGGAGAGGACATCGCCGTCCGCTTCGCTCTCACCCTCGGAAGCCTGTGTTATCCGCGGGTTCCTCGTCTGCGCAAGCTCTCGCCTGTGTTCTGACTGCGCCTCGGTAAGCACAAATCAAAACGCGCCAGTGAGACGAATATGTCTCAACTTGTCGTGATAGCACTGATCAAACTGGTTACATCGCGTTTCGCAACACACTCTGTGCAACCGCCACATCAGTGTACAAGAAGTAGCTTCATACAAGGTATATTCGCTTGGCGTTTATTTGACTGCCGCAACTCGCTTCTCGCAGTACTTTCTCGATCCATGGGGCGACAGCGGATACCTGCATCTCCCAGTCGCACCAAGCAAGTCATTCATGGAATCTGTAGCCTGTTTAACGGAGAGCCTTGCTCCCTCTTCATTAAACTGCTCAGCAGTACTGAGCTGTTAAACAAGATAAGAATAACCCATGTCGAGAAAAAGAAGCGATGTCCTACATTTGCCATGGTACAGCGGTGAACATTGAGGATGCCAGAGAAACAGGTGTGCGATAACCCTTCTCTATTGATACTAGCCCTGCGTTAGTATAATGTCGTGTTGGGCAATATTAGTGAAGATCATCTTTATCAGCCTATATTTATGTCCACTGCAGGACGAAGGCCTCTCCCTGCGATCTCCAATTACCCCTGTCTTGCGCTAGCTGATTTCAACTTGCGCCTGAAATTTTCTAACCTCATCATGCTACCTAGTTTTCTGCCGTCCTTGACTACGCTTCCCTTCTCTTTGTACCCATTCTGTAACTCTAATAGTCAATGCAGGATTTTAAAAGGCCGTATATCTGCACTGACTCACGCGCGGCCGTCAGGGCTTTCCCTTCGGGAATGGTTGCGAGACAGGCGGAGGCGCATCTGAAGAGCAAGTCCAGAACTAATTTTGACCCCGTGCATTACGTTACGTGGTCCCCCGCTCACATGGGTGACAACGTGCTGCCGGGCCGCCCGAACCCCAATGAGATTGCTTACCGCCATGCGCGAGAATTCACGCGCCGCGACGGCGGTGAGGCTTCATTGGATCCGGAGGAGCTCGGCCAGGGACCCCTTATTAACATTCCATGAGATCGTCTCCCACTATAAAGAGGAACGCAGGCGCTTCCCGCCTCCACACCCAAATCTATGTAGAGCTTAATCATCACGCTTAGGATGCTTCAGACGAGGTCATATCCCTCGCAAAGTTTCCTAAGCAGGATAAACACAGAAATTGATCCACAGTGCCCGGATTGTGGGGAGGAGTTTAGCACTCTAGCACATATGCTCTGGCAGTGTCCTGCGTTACGGGATACGTCACTCACCAGCGAACAGGACTGGGACGAGGCCATCTCTAGTACGGAACTCAAGCTCCAGTTCATGGCCGTCCAGAACGGAGAGGCTTGGTCTCCCGATTCCGACATGGGAGTAGCAAGCGGCGAGCCGGGGGCCCCAACGGGTCTCCGCCGGCTAGTCCCTCAGGACCTCAATAAAAGTTCATTGTCTGTCTGTTTTAGCACCGTTGTACATATAGCATTGAATTTATTGAAGACAAGCACAAGCACAAGTATCATTTCTGTTTCGCATCTTAACCACTGGTTTATACAAAGGATATATACTTTAAAGAAGAATGTATAACTGCTACATCGTGCAAAAACAATAAATGTATTCACAATGAGAAGGAACGCAAGGTATAACTCTAATCCGAGCTCCTTCAGGCTGAACCGAACATTTATCTGAATTAATTCGATATCGTCACAGAGAAATACCTCGTTCTTTAACTTCATCACGCTGCATTCACAGAAAAGCAAAGCCGCTCGGCAAATGAACACGGTATTCGTAGTTTTCTTCGCCTAAGCTGATGGTCGTGGCTGCTGTGTTGGTATGTCGCCAAGTTCATCGACCCTTTCCGATCGGGATCTCGACGCCGATGCCCACTGCGCCTTGAGGCCTGCCTTTGTACGTCTTGCCGTCGATGCGGGTCGCACCGTGCGATACTCCGCCAGAGGCCACCACCCGAGTGCCGTCCCTGCCTCGATACACGTCATACTCGCCGCGGACAGAACCGCCCACGTTGAAGTTGCGGTGGTTGCGGCCTCCACCCGAAGCCTCCACGCTGAAGCGGTGCTGCAGAAAGACGGGGTAAGCAACCTTCACCCTCCATGTAATAAGAAGGCTTGTTTACGTAGCAAATGTGCTTCATCAGGGCCGAAAGTACCCTACAATATGTTTTTTTTTTCTTTTTTGCGTAACTTCACAGCGTGATTACGCAGAGCAATATCACTAACACCTTGATAATGACACAATAATGTTTTGATGACACTATCAAGCACTCTGGCGCTGATGGCATAGATCAGTGGCATTTTTTAAAGTTTATATAAACAACAGCCCTGATTAAATATGTTACAAGCTAAAGAAGTCAGTAGCCCCTCCTCTGTCGAGGAGATGGAGGTTAGCGAAGCTTTTCGTATGTTTCTTTGGTGTTCCTGCGAACGAATTGCACTGACGAGTGCCACCGTGTCTTCGAACTACAACCGGTGACACGCACTGCAGCCGGCTCCGAAGTTCCGGTTGATAAAGTCGCGTTGAAACCTGGCCGTCACACCATGGAAGTTGGCGCTAGCGTTGCCGAGGCATGCACCACGGTGGTCGGATTCCTGGGGGGCTAGACGACGCTGATGTTTTATCTCAACATCGCGCATCCTCAACTAGGGATCCGCGAGCTTTGCTAACGTTTTTCCTGGGCTTCGGAAGCCCTCACGCTGGAATCGGAACTTCAACGAGGTGCCCTTTCCCGAGTGCGTTCATTCTGGATGGATATCCATGAAATTTCTTCAAAATTAAATCTGTCCGTCACGTAAGACAATGAAGTGCTCATACCCCCGTAACCGCGGCCACCCCATTACGACTAGATAAGAGAAGTGAAGTTCTGCGAGCAGGCTGTGGAAGCAGAAGACGACGACGAACGCGGGAGCATTGGCACAAGCGCGTGTCGGGCACGAACCAGCTGTGGAGTTGTGAGAGCAGCTGGTTTTGTAGCGTTAGCTACACTGGCCTAGCCAAGCCCGTTTCGCGCGGCACATCAATAGCCGTGCTGCGCATGCGCAAGGGTCAGTGATGTCACACGGCATGCGCACCGGAGCCACCGGAGCCGGCACCTCTCGCGCACTCCGCCGCCGCCGCGCGCGGATCACCGGCGCCGGTCTGCGCATTTCAGAGGAGTGACGTCGTAGCCGTGGTAGGCGCACTGGCGCCGGCGCGCGCTCGCTGTGCAGTCGCCGTCTGACACTGCGCTGGAGCCGCTGCGCTTCTGACTGGCGTTTGCCAGTGTGGTATAGCCATGGAGAAGGAGAGCGCAAATGCTGCTCAACAGCGCAGAAGAACGGAGAAGCTTGACTCATAAGAATAATCTTATCTTAAGAATAATCTTAAGAATAAGCTAAGAATAATCAGCTGAACCTTTGCTAACGCTACGTATATCCTGGCATAGCCGAGCTAAGCCACTGCAACATTTTTTTAGCGTTACATCGCCGGCGCAGGCTAGCGTATACAAGCTTCGCTTGAAATAAAGGCTTTGCAACAACGATATACAAAGAAGAAAGAGAACACATATTTCCTGTTGTGGGGCCACGGCGCAATAGTTTGTCAATGAAGAAACACAAGCAACCCAGCTATTGACTTTAGCAGACTTTTTTTTTAACCGCGAAGCTGTTTAAGCCAGCGGTAATTTGTGGTGCTTAGCAAAACTACCAAGAAAGGAAGGAATAAACTTTCTTGCCGAGGCGGGATTCGAACCCGCGTACCCCCGGTCCCAAAGCGAGCGTCGTAACCACTATAGGCTACACAGCCACATCTGCAGAGCATGCATTTATGTTATCCATATGATTGCGTTCGAGCGTCGTCGTCTTCGTCCACAGCTGGCACGTTCGTAGGCTCGTGCTCTGCGAGGTGAAGAGGTTTTGCGCGCTATGAGAGCGAGAGATAGACGCATTAACGGACCGGGTCTCCTGGAACGTAGTGTCGGCATTGGTACGTGGTGTCGCTGTTGCAAGTTGCGCTATGCAACGCGCAGTGATGGTCGTAAGTTCGAGACACGTGGACACGTGAAAAGAAATTATCAACATCATGAGTAATGAGATGAAAAGTTCGCGTGCTCTTCCGGAAAATGCTAGGCTACGATCGCCCAGCTGCGCTGTTTCAATCGTTGCACGGCCGAGTGTAAAGTTAAGCGGTTTTTTTTTTCTGTAGCGATTGCTGAAAAATAAAAAAACACCCCACGCTGCCGCATGTAGCGGTATATTTGTGTAGCTGCAAAAGTAATCTTACTTTAGGTTTAGAAGGTATTATGAAACGCGAATATATTATAAAAAAATGTAAGGCAACATTTCCTCAGGAACATTTCCGTACATCATTTACAATACTGCTCTATTATTATAACCGAAGAGTAAGCACTAAGTCTTCAGAGAAAGAAATTTCGCACACCACTGCGACATGGATCAGGCACTTACTCGTGGAGGAGGGGGCTGAAAGTTGAAGTTGAATCTCCTCCTCTGTAACAGAAAAAAACGGAAGACCATCAACCATTCGCCGGCTTGCGAGAGCCGAAGAAGGCGTTCATAATAAACAATTAAAAGGCAGAGAGAGAGCTATGTCGAACACGAATAATTTACTCCTTGGTATTTGGCGTAATAGCTCTCCGTTTAAGTAACCTCCGTTATGAACTAAATGGACAAAGTAGCATTCGCATAACTTCTATCTCCGATAATGCGCAAGCGATTTACAAGACTGCGCCCTCTTTGAAAACATAGAAATGTAGAATTTTAAGGCATGTGTATTTCAAATACAGTTATGAAATTCGCTGTAGCTTAAGCACCGTTAGACGGCACATACTGATACAATGTCCCCTCTGCCGAGTCTAACCATTCTCCCTATAATGCGCATTCTCGAATGCTCAGAAGCTACGTACCTGAGCATTGGCCACAGCTAGAGCTGAAATAAGAAGACAAAGTGTGAGTGCCAAACACAAAGTAATTATCACAAATATGCGAAAAATGTCTAACAATATGATTTCAGTAATTACCTGTGAGCGCCAATAACAAAGCAAATGTGGCAGGACGAGCCATGGCAGAGAGTATAGTTATGAGTGAAGCTCGAAGACCACAGGACAGGAATTCTGTTGGTGCAGGACCGGCACGCTTTATATATATACAGTAGTTGAGACATTGCCTCAGCATTAGTTACGTACGCAGCGTATCCTGGAAAATCTGTAGATATGTACACCGTGGTAAAACCCGCTTGAGGAAACAGCAAGGAAACTACAAGTACTGACACCAACGCGGAACAAGCAGGACTAGGTTTCTCGAAAGATATCGAATGTCGGCGAAGAGCCCAAAGGCCCAAATGAGTAGAATGCATGCAACCTTGCCAGGTTTTTCCTACTCAATGGGCGCTTCTGCCTCCGTTAAATTCCCCAGCCCATTTGAGCACTGCTTTCTTTAGCTCTGTTTATTTCGTAGATCACATAGTTTCAAAGCAGGGTGCAACTAGAACATGTCGTTGAGACCCGTGTTACAAAGCTTCTCGGCTTGCTAGTTTTGTTGGGTGCGGGCGTGCGCGTTCCGTGGGAATTCCGTATCGTTGCCAGCGGGGCAAGTTCCGCCGACTCGTTTTGGCGTTCCCACGTCACTCATCGACGACGAGAAGAGCGGTGTCGCTTACACCGTGATAAAGGGCCCGCGATAACCGTGCTGACGGCTCCGGGACGCGTGTAGAGTGGGTGATCCTAATGAGCTTGCTCTCAAAATGTTTTCCTCTCCTTCTAGGCGCAGCAAAGGATCCCCGATTAGAATGACCTCTTAAGTTTTACCCACATAAATAGTAATATTGCAGTGAAGAAGAAGCTGCGATAAAGGTTGGTCACTGTGCGACCAACCTTTAGTGCAGCTTTAGTGCGACCAACAGCCTGCGTTTCATTGGGTGCTCCGTGGCTGCCATAAATCGCATAACATTTGGAGGAGGCAAGAATATTTATATTATTGCCTTAATTAGGATGCAGCAATAGAAATAACATTTAAATGAACAAGAAAGCTGCTCAAAGAGCTTGACCGATTAGCGCCGTTGAAAAATGTGATGCTATTATAAACCAGTTTTTGAGAATGCGTTCCAAGTTCATTAAGCACAGGCAACAGGGGATAATATAACGATTTCTTCTAGAACGTTTAACCGCAGAGACACACATTCTTGAGTGTCTCAAAATAGCAATCAGATATGAAATTATGCTAGTTAATTGTAAATCTTCGGACCAATAGAGCGAGACGATGCATTCCGATGCAAGACTGTAAATCCGTCATCCGAGCAGCTGAGAAAGGTTTCCTGATTTGCAAGAACTTGAAGCCGTAATTTCTGTTGCGTAATCACTCCGGGTCAATTTCTTAAGGTAAATTAAGCCAAACAACCAAACAGCGTTGCATGTCTTAGAGATGGGATATCTGGTTGCGCATCAATATGTGACCACTGTTTTGTTGTTTCTTACTTTGACTGTTTTTTCATATTGCCTGCCGCATACGGTTCAGCGTATAATATTCACAGCGGCCACTCGCGTCTCTACGAACTTCTGCGTGGCCAGACGCATGAAACTGAGCCAGAATAGGCGGACTTGTGAGTCCGGCAATAGGTCCAGAAAAGGCTGCAACAAAAAAGCACCAACCCCGTTGAGAAGATCGGTGAGTGGCCGCGTGATGTCCGTGAAGTTCCTAATGAAGCGTCGGAAGTAAGAAAATGTCCAAGAAAGTTTCAGGCATCGTTGGATGAATGCGGCAGCGGAAATTTTTTCACAGCGTGGACCAAGTCTGGATCAGGCTACATACCGGCAGCGTCAACGGGGTGGCCAAGGACTTTGATGCGGCGTCGCCAGAAACGACACTTAGCAGAGTTGAGCTGTAGGCCGGCTTTTCGAAAAATGGCAAGAACGGCCGGAAGGTGATGAAGATGGGCTGTGGATGTAGGTAGGTAGGTAGCAAACTTTATTGACGTCCTGAAGTAGTCACCCCTCGTTTTCATGGAGGGAGGACCGCGGGCCGCTCCCACGTCGGGACGGGAAGGCCAAGCCTCACCGCCGCATCGTGGGCCTTCTGGACTGCCTTGAGTTGATCGAACCAGTCATGACTCTTTATCAGTAAATAAAATGTGTCTTGCGGGATCCCTTGATCCGTGTGGTGCTGTAAAGAGGGGCACTCCCAGAGCATATGGTTAAAATCGCTGTATCCGCCGCAGTCGGGACACGAAGGGGAGACCTCCGTGAAACGACTATAGATCGAGAGGCTGGGATACGAGTGCGTTTGTAATAACCTAAGCGTAACCGATTGAGGCCGTGATAGATTTCGGTGGGGCAACGGAAATGCCCTGCGAGCAAGTCGATAATGCTTTGTGACTTCGTGGACGAAAAAAACAATAACGCCTCCAAAATAGCACGCGCCTGTGGACCATTTAAGTCCAACCGGTGTAACAAAGGCTGTTTTCTGGCTTTCGTTTTTGTCAACAACAATTTGCCGGTATGCAGAGCGGGCGTAGTGGGCAGAGAAATACCTGGCACTGTGCTGTCTAAATACATGACTGCATTACAATTACATGACCCATTTCAGATCTTGAATGTCAGATTGTTAAAAAGTGCAAAACAATGTTGGTACTCACAGCCTGGAAGGGATGCAATTTCACTGGGGCCGCTCTATACGGGTAGAGCAATGGGGCCTGTGCGATGCCATTACAGCGTTACATGGCGTCTTAAGCCTTTTAAGGGTGCCAGATATATCAGCGTACCCGCCTATGTTGCATCCGCGCACAGTCGCACTCGTGCATATTTAGAACGCCATCCGAGGAGTTGAGGCACAACGCTTATAAACCTTGCTATCACTGCTGGTGCTTCGCCGTTCGGGCGAGATGGCTTATTTGTTATCCTGTGACAGCGCACATCAAGGCTGTGGAATCAGATGCGGCCGTTGCTGCAGCAGCGAAGAGCGCGAAGTTCTGTGGCGGCTGAGCTCACTCTGGTGTGCTCCGCCGTAACACACATAACAGGAACGTTAACGCGAGGGAAGTGGCTATTTAGCTGTTCCGCGTGCTTATAGTGCCCGACGTCCTTCACGTGAGACATGCCAAAACCAGCGAGATAGGGTCGACGTATTTCCACAGAAGAAATGCCAGATCCGCGTACCTTCAAAAAAAAATTCCGTAAGATCCGTAGGGTAGGGTTTAAATCTCGAGCTTCTGTGCTAGAGGGCTTGTGTTCGAATCCTGCTGGCGGATGATTTTAATAATGTTTATTTAATTCTTTATTAGACGGTACTTTGTTGCAAAGGACGATCAAGGACGATGCAAAGGATTACGAAGTTGGGGAGACGTTTAAAGTTAGAAGGACGAAATTGAGGAAAATCTAAGTACTTCCCACAACTCTCACGCTGGCGGAATTGCCCCGATGGCAGCTGCCGTATATACCTGCGCCAGATATACCTGTAGTAATTGTTGTATGTCATTCTATGTATTGGGTGGTGTCGTGGGTTTCGTCTTTCTACACCAGATGTCAGCACATGCCTTACTGGTTTGCTTTCTCTCCTCATAGCGCGGGAGTAGGGTAGACATATACAGCGCCGCTGTAAAATTTGACTACCACCGACCACCGCGAAAAAGAGTGGGACAACCAAAAAAAAAGATATTGCTTGAATAGCAGATCCGCACACACCTCACTCAAACAGTTAAATGTATTGTCACTATGAGCGAGTGCACTTCGCTGTTAGTGTCATTCGCGGGCTGTCAGACGGAAATGTTGGGTGACGCACTGCTGTGAAATTATTCGGCAGCGAGTGCGTTCGATGAACTCACTTCGCTGCGCTGAACAGTGTAGCCTGTATAGCAGTGCTTCTAGAATCAATAATAAAATTACACCATCTTCCCGTAGGGGAACCCTGAGTAGTATGCGAAGCAGCCATGGGGTCGACTCAAGTTCCCATTAGTTTTCAGGTCATCGTTTCCGTTAGGTTGAGGTACGTAGCTACCGGCCTGTCGCCGCTGCCGTTTCGTGGCAGCGGCTCTTGCCCTCTTCTCCGCGGCTCTGTCCACGGCGCTGACACTGGCGTTGACGCTGGCGCTGTCCGTGGCACTCATCGCGGCGTTGCGGGAGGAGAATGAGAGGAGCTGAGCGCGCGCGCGCGTCATTATACCGCAAGCTACAGTGGCGCCCGCAGCGGAGTATGCAGCGCCTACCGTCACGCCTCCAACCTAAGCTGCTTCGCATTATCGCGCGCGGAGCCGCAGGTGTTGCCATTCGTTGTGCAGTCCGGAGAGGAGAGGAGCGTCGGAGAGGAGAAATGAGACAAGGAGAGGAGGGGGAGGAGGATGCGCAAGCGCAGTGCGGATGTGGACGCCGCACGGCGGATGGACGGAGTGAGGGAGGGAGTGACATAGCCCCGACCATAAGCTGCTTCGCATCTAAAAATATTCAATGCAGAGTCGGCTCTAATTCTAAGGGAATGGGTTTATAATGTGAAATGTTGTGAGCCTCCCGGAGACATCAGTGAAGTGAAAACACTATTGAAACAGCTATTTTCTGCACCTGCCAAATCATTCTACACGAAGTTTGCCATTTTGATTGTATGAAATTGGGATATGTGTCCAGCTTTTATGGCATTGAAACGAATTAAGAGAGAGAGGTTTATTTGAATAAAGGCAGAGAGGTCGGCTTGAGCGTTAGTTTGCTCTGGCCTGCTACTCCACACTGGGGAAGGGGGGAGGGGATAAAAAGAGCGATGAATGATGATGATAAGATTAGGAGGTGCGTATGTACATGTCCATCCCGTTGAGGTCATACTATAGCCGTGCATGGAGTCCAGTGGCTTGAAGGAAGGCTATAGTCGCTTCGATGACCACAGCTGCGCTGTTGGCGTCAGGCCAAGGACCTAAGACAATCTCGTCAGACATTGGTCTTTTAGTCACTCGCTGAATAGTTGAAATGAGGCTCTGCCGTTCTCGCGCGCACGCTGGGCATGAGCAAAATATGTGCTCAAGTGTTTCTGGCACTGGGCAGTGATCGCAGTTGGGACCAGTGTCACTGCAGCCGATGGTATGTGTATAACGCCTCGTGAGTGCAACACCAAGACGAATCCGGTGTAGCAGACTTGTTATGCTCCTCTTCAGTTTATGAGGCATGCGGAACTTCATTTCTGGGTCCCATTTGTGCAGTCTCTTGTGCCGTTGATCAGGATTGGTCCAGTACTCAAGTGTAGAGTTCCGCATAACGCACCGAAGCAGGGCATTCGTGCAGTTTGGGTGTGTGGCAGGGAGTGCTGATAGGGGATGTTGCCTATGTCGGGTCAACAAGCGTAGGTGCACTCGAAGAGGTTCGCAGAGCATATATACATTGATGGGACAAGCCCGAGCTTCCGCAATAGTTCCATTCGTTGAGGTGCAGCGTGGTAGGCCCAAGCACGTGCGCAAACCTTGAGCTTGTATGCTCTCTAACGTCCGCACACAGCTGGGTCTCATGTTCGAGAGCACCGGCATGCTGTATCTTATATAGCCTACGAACAGGGCTTGGTACAATTGAAGAAGAGATGATTCCGACGGGCCCCATCTTGCTCCTGTCACCACCCGAAGCACAAGGACAAAACTCTTCAGTTTTGACTTCAGTGCAGTGACGTGCCTTGACCAGGATAGTTCACGGTCGATGGTTACACCAAGGAACTTGTGGTGTGTTACGTAAGGTATCGATGTTCCTTTAACGACTATGGAATATTTAGTCATTTGTTTGCGCGTGAAGGCAAGCACTGCACATTTTTCAGTTGAAAGTGTGAGGCCTTGACGTCGTAAGTACGTGGCTGTAATAGTCACTGCACGTTGCAAATGCGCACGCAGTTGCGGACGCGTAGCTCCAGATGCCCATATGCATATGTCGTTGGCATACGCGCTAATCTTTACTGTGTTGGGAAGCTCAGACGCAAGTCCAATCAATGTCACATTGAAGAGAGTCGGACTGAGAACTCCTCCTTGGGGAACACCGCGGTGAATATTATAGTGACCGGTGTCTCCATCGCTTGTCGACATATATACGGTACGGTCATTGAGATAACTAACGATCCAATTATATAGTCGGCCACCAATGATTAAATCGTCTAGCACATCAAGGATCGCGTAATGCAGAACATTGTCATAGGCGCCCTTAATGTCAAGGAATACTGCCCCGACTAATCTGCGTCGACTTCTTTCCTGTTCAACATCGGAGATCAAGTTGACCACACCGTCAATGGCAGATCGGCCTCTTCTGAATCCATGCATAAATTGGGGAAAGCAGTTATTGCTTTCTAAGAACCACTCTAATCTAGACAGTACCATCTTTTCCATTACTTTGCCGACGCAGCTGGCTAATGCGATCGGCCTGTAGGATGAAAGTTCATTAGGGCACTTCCCTGGTTTGAGCAGTGCAATAATGTGGCTGCATTTCCAATTGGCAGGAACATTTCCTGATTCCCACGAGATGTTATAGTAGGACACCAGGATTTGTCGTGCTTCTGTGCCAAGATGACGGAGTGCAGCGTACGTGATTCCGTCTGAACCTGGAGCCGATGAGCGTCGGGAGACTGAAATTGCAGCTTCAAGTTCTTGCATCGTAAAATGCACCTCGAGACGCTCATCAGGTGACGGGGGCGCTATGGTGGTAAGAGCTTCAATTTCGGTATTAGAGGTAGCCACCACAAGTTTACAGTATTCATTGGCCACCTCCTGTTCGCTCCGGCCTTGATGTAGAGCCACGGCACGGAATGGGTGGCTTTGTTGTGGACTCGTCTGCAGACTTCGTACTACCCGCCAGATCTTAGATAAAGGCTGTCTTGGGTCCAGAGAGCCGCAGAACGTCCGCCACCACTGCCTGTCAAGCTTGTCGAGATGTCTAAGAACGTGTCGTTGCGCTCGGCGACTGGCTGAAAGGTCTGACGGAGACTTCGTTCTTCTGTATCGTCGTTCTGCGCGGCGGTGGATTGCACGAAGAGCCTCGTATTGTGAATCGATCGCTGATCTGCGCATTGGTAGGTTAACTTGTTTCGTTGTGTCACGCAGAGAAGTAGAAATGATGTCCTCAACCTCGGATGGTGTAGGCGGGCACTGACATCTGGTTTTGATAGATGCCTTAAATAACGTCCAGTCTGTTTGGTGTATGCATCGTGAGGCTGATCGGCGGAACCAGCTAAATTGAACGTATGTTGGGAGGTGGTCACTTCCATGAGTTTCTACATCCGTGAACCAACATGCAGTTGACAGAAGGCTTCTGGACAGAAAAGTAAGGTCAAGGCAGCTGCTGTAAGAAGTTCGACGAATGAATGTAGGTGACCCGTCGTTGAGCACAATGAGTCCCTGAGTACACATGAAGTCGGCCAAATCTCTGCCACGACAGTTCACTGCAGCGCTACCCCATATGGGATGATGTGCATTAAAGTCACCAATCACAACGTGCGGACCTCGTGTGGTTTGCAGCACAGACGTCAGGTAGGAGCAGTCAATCTTCGCTCTTGGATGGATGTATCCACCAATTACAGAGCACGTTCGCCTTTTGTGTGTTATAGTCAGGCATACGTAATCATTGGTAGTATGCGGCATGATGTCATGTCTAAAGTACGTCAGATCGCGGCGTATACAAACTAGTACTTTGCTTGCACGTTGGTCGCTGCGAGACCATTCCTGGATATACCCAGAGATACGGAACGTGGAATCCATGTTTGGCTCGCATATAACAATAACTGGAAATTGGTACTTAAACAAACGCTGTCCGAAATCCGGCAGACGACCACGTAGACCTCTGGCGTTCCATTGCATAACAAGCGACTGACGTATGCGTTCCTCAAACATCAATGCCATATTCGCTTATTGAAGAACCACTGGAAGTGGCTCCAGCACCTCAAGTAGCTGTACAGCGGCCTTAGCAGCCGGGCTGTTGAGGTTGCCAAGGATCTTGCGCACCGAACCCATCAAATTTTTTAACATAGCCTTGACGTCAACTTCATCCGTCTTTTGATTCAATACCAGGAATCTGGGACATCGCCGAACAGCGCCTCTAGCGGCCGCCTCTGAAAACATGCGCATTTTCTATGGGATAGCGTCGTTTTTCCCAAATAACTAATCATAGAAGCTATCTTTCAAAATATTACCGTGGAAATAGGCTCTAGGAGCTTAGCCCGACATCTCATGCAAGCGGTACCATTAATTACGACAGAAAACCCGTTCCAAATTGCGGGCGAAGTTCGAAGTATGGGAGTCTATGGAAAAGGCCAAATTTTGGAGGCTTTTTTGGCCAGTAAAAAGCAATTTGCGATGAGCCTATTGCATCGATCGACGTATTATTGGGGATTTATCAACTTCAATGACTCGGCTTTCAGCTAGTTGCAGCATCAACTCTTGAAATGGCAAAAAAGTCGTTCCAAAATCGCAGTTTTCATAACAAGGTCGCAGAATTTATTGTGGTACGTATATAAACCTAGTTTTTGCCTCCGGCAGCACTCAAACCGATAGCCGAGCGTTCTGCGCGACCACCGATTAGGATCACTGATACCACGATTGGCAGTTCGCAGGTTCGAAGCCAGCGGCGCCGCTGTTTTTTTTATCACTTTGTCGCTGCTTAGTTTGGCCGTTTCCCGCCAGATGGCATATTCCGAAACGCAGGTCATTTAGTGGCGGTTCTTGTTTCGTTTCTTTCTACTGTACCAACGTCTTCCTAAAAAAAAAATAGCTGGCTGGTTTCGTGAACATGCGAACGTGCTTCCAAACTTCTTTTGCACTTTAGGTGTAATGTATTTTAGACAATAAACCCAACTTTGTGTTTTCAAAGTTGATTTCTTTCTTAAGGCAAACATTTATGAAGACATTACTAAGAAATATTTTTGCCTATTCAGCTATGTCATGGAAAGGCGTGTTTGTACGACTTTTGTTTAGCCTGAAACGTACCACAAAAATAAATAGCTTCCCGTGAGTGCAATTAAAAGACGCAGAAGTAGAAAACTTGGCTGCAGCCCCAGACGTAGTATTCTTACAAAGGAATACAGAAGCTATTTGACTGAGTATATTTGCATTATGTCAAAGCAGAATTTTTGCGTACCGGATCTTCGGTGCAAATGAAGGCTGTCCGAATTATTTCACAAGCTCTTTTGCTTAGTACAAACCAATACCTCGAAACATAAACATTCTATCCTCAATATGCAGCGCACGTGTCTTATCATTTGAACCATTCCCATATACCTTCACGAAATTCCCGAAATACTAAAGGTCTTCATATCCTTTTACCACGACGTACGCAGAGGAGCATTGGAAATAATGCGAAAAGACACCGGGGCGTGTTAATGTAGTTTGTCGTGTAAAAATAGAGAACTATTCCAATCACAGACCACACCCTTTTTGAGTTATGCCCACAAAGCGTTGCAAGAAGACATTTTTTTCGGCTAGAATCAACAAAGTTACTATGGCATTCTGCTGTTCTTTTCTTAACTAACGCTATTGCTGAATCAGATCGCAGCACCATGATATAATTACTGGTACAATTCTTCAGTAATTCTGTAAGAATTTTGTCCTACGCTGAATTTAACGTGTTTCGACAATTGAAGAAACATGAGAAAGGACCGTGAGGCTTGCAGAAATGTTCCCTTATTAGAATCGTTTATCACCCATATCGGTACGGTGGTATTGTCATGATCACTCCAGCGTCCACGGACACCATTTATTACTTTACTGCATGTAAAAAAATACAAAAGTGTCGTTCCTTGTGCGTGAGTAGCACAATCGCAGCTGATCCTTTCATATGGGCCCACTAAGCTACACCTTCCCTTTTCTGCCATGGTGCCACAAGCGATGTCAATTTCACCCTTGAATTTCTCCCTTTCAGTTTGCTAGAAAGTAAAGGGAAGTACACGAACAGGCGAAGTTTTGAAGTAGTCCTGAGATTTTAGTAAAATTTCATAGGCAATGTTATTATCATTTATTTGTTTATATATTTATTACACCTGATTGGTGATAATAATGACGTGCTACATAATAGTTCAGTTCTTCTACTTAATAAGTCATGTCTGAATCTGCTGTCCTGAAAATTAACCAGGTGTAAGCACTGCATGACGTTGGCTGAAAGGCCATTCATTAAAAAAAATTGTTTGCAGAATAAAGAAAATGCAGGTGTTCAATCGCACAGTCGCCGCCAAAAGTTTACGCGGCCGAGGTTCTGCGAATAAGTTCATTTTCAACGCAGCTACCCCGCAGCCAGTAAAACTATGCAAAACTTTTGTTTTGTTTACTCTAGACCAGTATACGCTTTAAATCCGAATACTACGATGCGTGACTAAGACGTAGAAATATAAATATTTTTTCACCTTCCGGGGTACGAAAGCTTGTGACGCTGACTATACGTTCTGAAGGCGAGGTTGCTTTTTAGCTTATTCGTGATGACAAGCGCCGAGCTCTTCGTGATGGGATATTGGAGCGTATAATTGTAGAACTTGTGCAAGCTCAGGCGACTTCACGACGCAAACCTAGCGATAGAAGCTCAGAAGGAGGAATAAACATTTATTGTAGAGCCAGCACTTCATGATGGCCGGGCCTAAGCCTCCCATGAGGGGACGTCGAGGGCTTGCCTCGCCGCCGCCTCACGGGCGTGCTGGGTCGCCCAGGTTTGGTCGTCGAGGGCGGAGCTCCGCAGAGCCTCACGCAACCTCGACGAGGGGGTCGTGGTGTTAATGTATGTGTACAGTGCTGGGCACTCCCACAGCACATGCGGAGGTGTAGCCGGGTGAGTGCCACAGCACCGGCAGTTAGGTGTACTGTAGACTTCAGGGAATATAAGGTGGAGGCGGGCGAGTGAAGGGTACGTATTTGTTTGTAGCAGACGCAGGGTGGTAGCCTGCGCCCAGCTGAATTTGGGGTGAGGTGGGGGGAAAGATCGGCACAGCATCCGTTTAGTTAATTAACACTGATGATAGATGAATAGTCAGAGTAAATGAATGTTACTGTCTAATTCTGGACAGACTCGAGTGTAATGCATACGTTCTAGATCACTGTAGGTTCCATACTAATTCCATAGTACGCATTCATATTCGAATTTTGGCCTGTCTTAAGCCTACCGAGTCTTAAGTAATCAAAATAGGTAGGAAATTGCTTCTTGGGATGTAGCCGAGGCCATGGTAGATGTGATTATTAATGCGCTATATGTGAGTAGGCTGACTGGGATTATTACATGAAGTGCGCCAACGTACCTACGTAAAGCCATGGTGGAAATTATGGAGCCCTTTATTGTAAATATATTGAAGTCATCTGAGAGCGTCTCTGGTAAAAAGTCATAAGTTTATTAATATGAGAACTGATTAGCCTTCTGTTAAGCTGTTAGGAAAAATGCCATGTACGAAGTGCTATTGTGGTTAAAATTACAACGTTATCCTCGCTTCCAAAAGAAAGTGACTGTACAAGTCCATTTTTCTCGGGCGTTCATGTCACCTAGGTACCACCGCCTGACCCAAGACCTTTATGTTTTAAAATCTGCCCCGATGACGTAGGTTACGTTGCGGAAAAAAATAAATACCCTTTCTAAAGAATGAACCATAACAGCTTCCCGACAAAGCGCAGTACGTTGCCGCAAGTCGTCATTTGTGATAACGATAAGAGCGACAGCCCGTCGTTAAAAATGACTTGTCACTCCCCGGTTTTTCTTTTTTGCTCAAGAATGCAACTAACCCGTACAAGGGTAATCCCTCCCTTCGCATGATGCTTGTGACCTTTCGGGTTCTGGACAAGCGCGTTGTTTGTGTATATTTCAGGTGCTTGGCATCGAAAGGCTTAAACCTTTAAACAGCGAAAGGCTGTCACAGTCGCTTCGGTAGCTGCACGGAAAGCGCGGACAATCAGTCTACTTTCAGCACACGCGCTCTCAACCAAGACATATTTGCGAGAAAGGGGCTCCTATATTACCCATAGCGAGAAATGTATCCACAAATTACACCTCATTATCCCGATGTGTTTATGAGCCGCACTCTGGGCCTGTATTCCGTGTTAAGACAAAAAATATAGTTTGTGCAGTGTCAGTAGCCTAAACATAAAACAGGAAATTGAAGTCATCACATCAACTATCATACATCATAAATTGAAAGAAATAAAACTGAAACTGTACTTCATAATACTCGCACTGCAAACTTTTATGCATGTGATTCATTTCAATTACCTATCTGTTCCAGGGTAGATATATGCTGTTCAGTTGGTACCACAGATTATTTTGCAAAATTTGCTAAGAATTTTTGCCTCCAACATATGTTCCTATTGGTTATGCACATTTCTATCTATCAAATACATGGTCGAAACATCACAAAGTCGAATTGTCAATCATTTAAAAGTTAAACTGGCTTCTCCACATAGAGGAAATGCCGTAGGAATTTGAGAATGTAATAATACACAATCATTTGGTTGCATAAACTTCCTGGTTATAGGCATGTAATGAAAAGCTCAAATGTATTACACGGCTTTGTCTTTTCGCAGCAATTTCATTCACTGCATTTATAAAGCAATGTACGTTTTTTTTTATTTTAGCGCGTGAGTCCAAAAACACATAGCAACTTATTTACCAAAGCGATATAAGTTTCAAAAGCTTGTTAATTAGGTTGTTATATGAGCAAATAAAACGAGAGACTTTCATGCACAGACAAAATAAGCGGCTAAGAGGAACAACTGACTAGTTATTTCAGAAGAATAACCGAGTTTAGCTACGTAGTGTTAAACCATGTAGCTTTAAATAATGCGCATATTTTATACATCGCCGGATAGGGGTCATTGGAGATCGCTGGGCGAGGCCTTCGTCCTGCCATGGACATATAGTCTTATGATGATGATGAAACATTGCCGGAGGTGACCACCTCTCATCCAAGAAATATTTTTTACAGTTTAATAATTTATTTATTTGCGCCGTCAGCACTCGAAGGCATTACTAATGGAAGGAGGTGGGTTGAGCAGGCTAAACAAATAATGCAATGATTAAAAAGTAAGTTTCTAGTCATATAATTTTATCTGGTGGTACGTGGAAAAAAAGTTCAGTGCGCACCACGAAGGCAGCTTTACAATTATACCATATTACCTGACCTTACAAATAATTTAAAATGAACATAGTAAGTAATTAACAAATTCATATTACACAACGTACTAGGCTATACAGCCACGCTGACAGAACATGCATTTATGCTAACCATATGATTGCGTTCGAGCGTCGTCGTATTCCTCCACAGCTGGCGCGTTTGTACGCTCGTGCTCTGCGAGGTGAACAGGTTTTGCGTGCTATGAGAGCGAGAGAGAGAGAGAGAGCGACGCATTCACGGAGCGGGTCTCCTGGAACGTGGTGTCGGTGTTGCAAGCTGCGCTGTGCAACGCGCAGTGTCGGCCGTAAGTCCGAGACGCGCGAAAAGAAATTATCGTCCACATGAGTAATAAGATGAAAAGTTCGCGCGCACTTCCGGAAAATGCTGGGCTACGATCACACAGCTTCGCTGTTTCAAGCGTTGCGCGGCCGAGTGCAAGGTTTTTTATTAGCAATATGTGTGATATTATTGAACCGGGATACAATTTTTGTGAATGATTGTGTACTGTGTGCAAGGGCATCTAATGAGTCATTGTTTTTATTGGCGGCCGACTTGAAGCGCGTATAAAAATGTTGTGTCACTAATAGCATGGCCCTAAACATAAATAATTATGTAGACATTAGCTTCACTACAAAAATGTTACAAAATCAGATATAAGTATTTGTTAAGTGGCCAGTTGAAATATAAAAATAATTCACCTGTCAAATATTTAGGTCTTATGCTGTCAGAGGATGGCTCTTGGTCATAACATGTCAATACCGTAGTTAGAAATGCCGGGCATGCCCTTCACTTGCAACAAAGTTTAAAACACATAAGTATTAACGTAAAAGAGCAGCGTAAAAAACAAATTTTACCAAAGTTGGTGTAGGCATGCCCTGTGTTGAATGCGGTTTCTGATGTGCTTATCAATGCAGCATTGGGTGAACGTTAAAGAACCCCAGGTGAACTAAAGTAATCCGCAGTCCCCCACCACGGCGTGCCTCATAATCAGATTGTGGTTTTGGCACGTAAAGCCCAACAATAAATTTTTTGCATATTAATGCTCTAGAAAAAGTCCAATTCGTCGCGACACTGTTCGACCTGGGGATATACAACCACTTTCTAAGTGTAAGAGGAAAAAATAACTTGACTGGATCCTTTTGCTTGAACGGGGAAGCAGGTTACGTCTTAAATTGTTTTACTCAATCTTTCATAATCATATTGACACGTATACATGTTTATCTTTCACCGGTGACCACTTTAAAAAAAATTAAATTGTGGGGTTTTACGTGCCAAAACCAGTTCTGATTATGAGGCATGCCGTAGTGGGGGACTCCGGAAATTTTGACCACCTGGGGTTCTTTAACGTGCACCTAAATCTAAGTGACCACTTTTCACCGGCTAACAAATGTTAAACGTAATCGCTAGGCACAGGACGCGCCTGCAGGTATCGGAAGTTTCTGGAACGTTATCGATGCTTCTATCCGTTGTCTCTTGTCACCGACGCTCATGTCATCTGATTGTATGAGCAACGCGAATTATTTAGAACTTTCTGGAAGACACGCGGGTACCACGGATTATTCTGGGACCTTCGATGACTCATGTATAAAAGCCGACGCGTTTCGCCGCGGATCAGATTTCAACGATCGCCATCTGTGTTCGCCGCTTTCGTTGTGCTTCGAGTGTAGCTTGATTTTGTGGGCCTGCAAGGGTTCGCCGTCAGCGCGCCACGTCCACAGCTTGGCGAGCGGTCACGTGACATCGCCTACTACCTCGCCAGAGCCCAGTGGCAATCACGACGACCCTCACGCTCGCCGTCACCAGGCTGCTACATCTCGCCGCATCGCCGGCTGTATGCCGGCCCAACCCGGAGCCGATCTCCTAGCCCTTACCCGGGAAACTAAAGGCAGCAACCGATGGAGGTGCGGTTGCTGTTCGACGCAATGCTGAAGATACTCCGCCACCGACAAACTAAATTCGCGACTCATCATGACGAGGTATCAGCATAGCGCCTGGCAAGAGCCTTGACGACAACACTTCGCCGCCGAAAGTAGACCTACCAACGCGACGTAGCAGCAGCGCAGCAAGCCGACGCAGCCGTGATCCGACGCCACGACTTAACCGTAACGCCAGACGATGGTCTACCGATCTAGATGTGCTATTCGATGGTCATAACGTCACCGCTCTCGTCGACACTGAAGCCGACTATTCCGTCTGCAGTGGCGAGTTCGCCGCCAAGTTGATGAAGGTGAAAACGGCCTGGCAAGGACCCGATATCCGGACAGCGGGAGGCCACCTAATAACGTCGGCTGGAATCTGCACAGCGCGAGTCACGGTAAACAACGCACTTACCCGGCGAGCTTCGTAATCCTGCAGCACGGCTCCAGGGATGTTATCCTAGGCATGGACTTTCTAAACCAACACGGTGCAATCATCGACTTAAGGTCCAAGTCGATAACGCTTTCAACGCACAACGCGACAACACCGGATACAAACACCAGTTACCATGCCTTGAGTGTGCTAGAACAAGTCACCGTTCCGCCTCGCTCCAGCGTAATGATTTCCGTCGGTACCGAAGTGCCTACAGACATGGAGGGTGTCTTCGAGGGCGATCATCACTTACTGCACGACCGTGAAATTTGCGTCGCTAGAGGCATAGCTGAGCTACATGAAGGCAAAGCAAGAGTGATGCTTACGAGCTTCAGCCACGAATACAAGCACAATAACAAAGGCACCATGGTCGCCTACATCGACGAAATAGTACAATCCAGCGGTGCTTTCGCTTCACGGATTCTAGTGCACCTGCAACGATGACTGTAGTACCTGAACCAACTTTCGACGTCAATCAGAACCTTCCCAATCATAAGAAAGAATAGCTAAAAGCTCTGCTCCTGCAATACAAGAACTGCTTCTCGTCGTCAAAAGTTCGACAAACCTCTGTCGCCAAGCACCGCATCATAACCGACGAATATGTCCGCACACTCGGTCAGAGCCCCTACCGAGTTTCGGCGCGCGAACGCGAGGCCATAAGGCAACAAGTCGACGAAATGCTACGCGACGACATCATCCAGCCATCCAAGAGTCCGTGGGCGTCCTCCGTGGTGTTAGTAAAGAAGAAGGATGGAACGCTACGTTTCTGCGTCGGTTATCGTCACCTCGATAAAATCACGAAGAAGGACGTATACCCTCTCCCACGTATTGACGACGCCTTGGATCGACTCTACAACGCAAAGTACTTTTTGCCAATGGACCTCAACACCGGCTACTGGCAAGTCGAAGTCGACGAGAGGGACCGGGAGAAGACTGCCTTTATAACACCAGACGGACTGTTCGAGTTCAAGGTCATGTCGTTTGGTCTTTGCTGGGCACCTGCGACTTTCCAACGCGTCATGGATAATGTACTGGCAGGCTTGAAGTGGCAGACTTGCCTCGTCTATTTGGACGACGTCGTTTGCCTCAAGCTTCGAGGAACACCTCCGGCGCCTTCAAAAGTTCTTCAAGTTATCAAGACCTCCGGACTAACGTTAAAGCCAGAAAAGTGCCGCTTCGCATACAAGGAGCTCTTGTTTTTGGGCCACGTCATCAACAAGTCTGGAGTTTGCCCTGACCCACAGAAAACTGCGGCCATCGCTGACTTTCCTTCGCCCGCCGACAAGAAGGCAGTCCGTAGATTCCTTGGACTGCGCGCCTATTACATGCGCTTCGTGAAGGACTTTTCACGGATCGCTGAGCCACTGACGTACCTCACGAAGGCCGACGTCGAGTTCAACTGGGAGACGCCGCAAGTCGAAGCATTTGAAGAACTGAAGCGACGCCTGCAATCGCCGCCAATACTTGCACATTTCGACGAAAAAGACGATACCGAAGTGCACACCAACGCAATCAGTGTAGGACTCAGCGCTGTGCTTGTGCAGAGGACTGACGGACTAGAAAGGGTTGTAAGTTATGCTAGCCGGTCGCTGTCGAAGGCGGAAACAAATTATTCCACAACCGAAAAGGAATGCCTCGCCATCATCTGGGCTACATCAAAGTTTCGTCCCTACCTCTATGGCAGGCGCTTCAAAGTTGTCAGCGACCACCACGCCTTGTGTTGGCTAGCTAACTGGAAGGATCCTTCAGGCCGCCTTGCACAATGGAGTCTGACACTTCAAGCATTCGACATCACCGTCGTTTACAAGTCCGGGCGAAAGCACTCTGACGCCGACTGCTTGTCTCGCGCCCCCGTTGAACCGCCGCCACAGGACGACCAGGATGACGACACTTTCATGGGGCCCAACAACAGCGAGCTGACCCGGAACTAATGAGCCTTGTAGACTGCCTGGAAGGCAAGACCGTCATTGTGCCCAAGTTGTTCAGGCGAGGATTGGCGTCGTTTTTCTTGCAAAACGACATTCTCTTAAAGACGAACTTCTCGACTTTTCGAGCCAACTACCTCCTCGTGGTACCCTCAGCATTGCGTCCAGAGGTTCTGCGAGCTCTCCATAGCGACCCAACGGCTGGACACCTCAGTTTTTCCTGCGCGCTCGCGAGGATCCAAGAAAAAATACTACTGGCCTCGCCTCTCCGCCGACGTCGCCCATTACGTAAGGACATGCCGAGACTCTCAGCGACGCAAAACACCGCGGACAAGGCCAGCCGGACTTCTACAGCCGATCGAGCCACCTTGCCGACTGTTCCAGATGATCGGGATGGTCATACTGGGGCCTTTCCCGACGTCGACGTCCGGGAATAAATGGATCGTCGTATCTACGGACTACCTCACGCGCTACGCCGAAACAAAAGCCTTGTCCAAAGGCAGTGCCGCCGAGGTAGCCCGATTTTTCGTTGAGAACACCCTCCTGTGTCACGGCGCCGCAGAAGTCCTCGTCAACGACAGAGGTACAGCCTTTACGGCAGAACTAACTCAAGCCATCCTGCGATACAGCCACACAAGCAATCGCCGAACCACCGCCTACCACCCGCAGACGAATGGCCTCACCGAGCACCTAAATAAGACCATCGACGACATGCTGGCAATGTACGTCGACGTCGAACACAAGACGTGGGATGCCATCCTTCCGCACGTGACCTTCGCATACAACACGGCTGTGCAAGAAACGACGCACGTGGCGCCGTTCAACCTGGTCTACGGAAGGAACCCGGCAACGACGCTTGATGCCATGCTACCGGACGTCACCGACGAAGAAAATCTCGACGTTGCCAGCTATTTGGAGCGTGCCGAAGAAGGCCTACAGCTCGCCCGCCTGCGCATCAAGAACCAGCAGAGGACCGACAGCCGACACTACAATCTTCGACGACGCTACGTCGAGTACCAGCCCGGCGACAGTGTTTATGTCTGGACTCCGATACGCCGACGAGGACTTAGCGAGAAACTGTTACGTCGCTATTTCGGACCATATAAGATCATCCGACGTATTGGCACACTGGACTATGAGGTCGTGCCAGACGGCATTTCGTAATCACAGCGGCGCCGGGCACGACGTGAAGTCATAGAGTTTCTCACTATAACACCTAGAGGGTAAACTGGCGCCACCGTCTATGCGATTTTCTTAAAGGGCGCCGTGCCCTCATGGGAATGACGGGATATGTGTCTGCGAGGCTTGTGTTGGCTGGTGTTGTACGAGGCCCCGTCTAAAACGTGTCTATATGGCTACACAAATAACGCATTCTTAAAATAAAATCTACATAAAAGGCTTTCATTCACCCATAATACATCTCCCAATAAAGTTTACTCACCTGCAATGCAGCATCAAGCGAAGAAAAGCAAGAGCAGACGACAAGTTGTTCCAAAGCGAGGGAGAATCTTTTCGTCTGCCCTCCAACTTTAGTGGCCAGCTGATACTTTTTACGTTCCATAGAATTCTGCATTGAATAGTATGTCGTCAAAATTAAACAAAACATGTTTTTGTGTAATAATAAAGCTAAAGCAGTTTTTTACGTGCTGTTTTAGCAGGAAATGAATCATTGTGACAGACGGAACGGTGCTAGCCAGGCGCGTCTTCAAGGCGTTCTGGCTCTCCAAGAACGATGCCAATCCGAAGTCACAATATACCGGCATTCCCATGGATACCACAGCGCGTGAACTCTACGCGTGAAGTCAACCATGTGGTGCGTCTTAGCCCTTTCTACGCCCGCTGACGAACTTCGGTACTTTGTTACTTTGTTATTGTTTGTTGTTGTTGTTATTGCGATAGCAATTATATGGACACTTAAACCGGATTTCTGCCGTCGCCGTCGCCGTGAGGTTCCGTATAGATTCCGAGGGCGATAAAATCGTCGCCGCGCGCCGTATGCGCGAGCGAAAGCGCGAGGGGGGGGGGACGCGCGCGCTATCACGGAGAGCGAACGCACGGCCGAAAGCAAACGCGACCGTCGCGCGAAAGGCCGTGGGGGTATGGGAGGGAGGGAGGCGGGGCGACGCTGTGCTCCGGCACCAAAGGCGTATCTTGCAATCGGGCGTAAGGGGAACTTGCCACTCTATCTCCCACGCGAAAGCAGCAAAGCGGTAAGGCAGCGCGGGGAGGGAAGGGGGGGGCGCAGCTTCTACTCTGCCAACAACTCCGTTCGTACTTTGCCCGGCTGTGGCCGTCGCCCGCACGGTCTCCTATCTCCACACGGCTTTGACCTTTGTATGCGCTGTGCATCCGCCGCTCAGTTTCCTTTGAAGCGATAGACCCCACGAACCTTGCCCGCTGCGGCAGCTGCGATTGCTGCCAACGTTCTGATAGTCGTTGTATGCGGTCATTCAGTGTGATCTTTTCATGTTTGCTTGTGCGCGCTGACACCACGCTTGTTAATTCAGTTAGTAAGCGGATGTGTCCAAGTTTATGCAGCCGATAAAACTACTATCCCTACTCCGAATAGCTCTCTACTAATTTGCTATCGCAATTGATGCTTCGCCTTTCGGGCGAAACTGAGACATTTTTTTTCTCTCTCTGTACGCGTGGTTTTGTTTTCGCTTTCTTGTTTGTATCATCGGGACGATGCTTTTTAAGGGGAGGGTATTGACACGTATATATGTTTATCTTTCACCAGCGAC
>NC_051162.1:40613568-40668726 GCF_013339745.2 Dermacentor silvarum | reverse complement strand
AACGCGGGTGGCGCTCGAAGACGGCGGACGCTCTCCGCATCGGCTCCGTCAATAATCACCGATTATTGCGGTGCTTCACGCCAGTGTCCCAAAATTCTGGACTCATCGTCACCGCCAAGTTCTCTGCTTCACCCGGATACCACCCGCGCCCAGGTGGGCCCATTTTTCGGCAACTTCTGCGTGTTTGATCTCCACGACGGCTCCCCGCCGGGCTTGACGTTCCGTTAGGCCTAGCTCCGCATCGCCCGGGTTTTCCCGGCGTGATGGCGGACGCCACCACGGTTACGGGTTATGACCCGACCTCACTTCGGGTCGTGACGATGGAGACCACCTCCTCGGACCAAGCCATGCCCTCGGAGCACGAGTATTTAGCCGACATGGTGAAACTCTGGCAACGGAAGCAATCGCAGGCCGCGGCTCCGCCCAAGGGCCAAGGGTCGCGCGCCGCCACCCTGCCACAGGTGGCTGCCTCCGGCTCGTCCACGCGCCCCTCTCCAGACGGAACGCGCACCGCACCACCTTCCCCGCCGAGGCGTCAACCCAAGTGGCGACCCCGCCATACTCCTCGTCTCTCCCGTGACGACTACATCGTCGTGCTGAAGCCTCGCGCACCTTTTGAGCTCAAGTCGGTCCTCCCGTCCGATCGTGCCGGCGACGCGATTCGTGCATACCTGGGAGAACACTCGTCCACCTCTTTCCACGTGTGGCCAGTGTGGGACCAAAACGTTCTCGTGTGCAGTGTCACCTCGTTACCTATGGCGCAGCGCCTACTTGGGGACATCCAGTTGCCGGTGGGAGACCAGCAGCTCCCTTTTCGGGGCCATGCCAAGGCGTCCGGGGATATCTGCCGGGGTGTCATCACCATCAACCCGGCTGAAACCCCACAGCGCATCAAATCAGAACTAGAATGGTCGCAAGGCTCTATCCTGGCGGTCCGCAAACTCGGTGACTCTACTGCAGCGGTGGTGACCTTCGAGGGCACGAAACTCCCCCGCTTCATCTTCTACCACAGTGTCGTGGCCTACGTGCGCCCGTACAAGAAGACAATCCCGGCCTGTTCCCTCTGCGGCACCATTGGGCATCGACCCTCGGCCTGCCCGCGACCCACTCCCGGTCGCTGTACCCGCTGTGGCACTCAAGTCCAAGTGACTTCGGAAGGCCTAGCTGAACACGAATGTAACCCGACATGCCTTCTCTGCTCCGGCCCGCATGAAACCGGCGCTCGGGGATGTCCAGGGAAATATCGGAAACCTACACCACCATCGACCTCGAAGCCACCTGCAGCCCCGTCACCGGGCACGCGAGTGGCTTCCCAACCCAAGCCTGGATCACGTCTCCAGACCCCGGCGAACCCACCGCCGACCACCTCAGTGCACTACCCGCCGCTTGTCGTGGCGCCACCTCAGGTGAGCAGCTGGGCAGGGATTACTGCTCCTCAGCCTCTCCCTCCCTCCCCCCCCTCCTTCTCTAGAGCTCTCCGCTCTACGAAAACAGAACGCACTTCTTCAGCGGCAAATCGCAGCTCTCACTAAGCAGGTGGCAACTTTCCAACTGCAACAACAGAAACCGGCAGGACCCCCCACTGCCGCCCCAGTTGTTAATCCCGTTGACCCTCAGCCTAGCCCTTGCGCTACGCCCACCCCGCGTACTCCCCCCGCACCCCCGGCTTCGTCCACGGCGCCGGCTGCTCAACCAGTTACGGGGGCACCTCAGAGCCCTCTTTCTATAGACCACACCCTGCCGCTCGAGGACCGTATTACTCGTCTAGAAAATGTAGTCCTCTACCAAATTTCCACCGTTAATGTACAATACATTGTAGCTGAGGTGGTTCAGGCGGTTCAGGCCTGGGCTCTCACCCAGTTCCGCACCAGATCATCTCGCTCGCGCTCGGCCTCCACGAGCAGCAGCTCTGCCCCGCGTCGACGCAAAGTAGCCGGTTCCTCTTCCCCGGCCATCAACCCGGCTTCCATCCCCCTTCCTGCTCCCCAAGGCCAGGGGCAGGGCATGGAGGATGACCCATAAAATTTTGGATTTTCATCATGGCGACTCCTTCATCTACACATTCACCATCATCTCAATTCGAAATCATCCAGTGGAACTCCAGGGGCTTCGGGAACAGGCGAAAGCGCTCGCATCTTCTCCTCTTCCTTCAATCTCGGGGCTCTCTCCCTTCCGTTCTTGCCCTCCAAGAAACCGGTCCAAACCCTACCCTTTCAGGCTACTGCTCCTATATAGGCGGCACCACCACCAGTCTCCTCGTTCACAAATCATATACGGCTGTTCAGGTCGATCTAGACCTTGACCTTCCCTATGATTACTGCATGGTCTCCGTTCTTCCCCAGAAGCGCGGGGCCCAGTCAATCCATATTCTCAACGTGTACTGTCCCCCGCACCTTCAACGGGTCACTTTCGCGGAACTCTTCTATCGGGCTCTCCAAGCGGCGGCTCGGCAACCCCTTGTGGTGGTTGGAGACTTCAATGCTCCTAGCCCACACTGGGGGTACCACTATGAAAAGGCTCGGGGCCGCAAGCTTAAGGAGCTTATCTCTACTCTCGGTTTCACGCTGCTCACCGACCCAGCGCATCCCACACGCCTGGGAAATTCTGTGACACGCGATACCTGCCCGGACCTCTCGCTCACACGAAACATTAGACATGTTACGTGGGAGAACCTCGAAGACACTCTTGACAGTGATCATTTCCTGCTTCGGATTGCCTTCCCGACGCAGAAAATGCGCCAAATCCGGGGCCCAGCCCGCATCACGGACTGGTCAGCTTTTCGCACTACGCCATTCCCCCTGCTCTCATCCCCGCAGGACTACCAGGCATGGGCATCATACGCCCTCCACACACATCAATCATACACCCGATGCATTTGTACCTCCACCTCAGCCCCCGCAGTAGATCCCCACCTCCTCCACCTTTGGGAGGCACGGCACAGCCTTACCCGCCGATGGCGACGATACAAGCTAAATCGTAAGCTTCGCTCCCGCATACAGGCGCTTACCGCGGAAGCAGCTGACTACTGTGCACAGCTTGCGGACACAAATTGGGTCGATACCTGCATGAAGGCAGCAGGTCAGATGAGCTCCAAGAGTACGTGGCGGCTCTTTATGAGCCTTCTGGATCCTTCCACTACCCGCGGGGAAACACAACGACAACTTCGTCGCGCCTACTATGCCTACCAGGGCCCAACGAGCCAACTCGCGAACGACCTCTGCGACCGCTATCTGTGTCGTACCGTCGACCCCAAGGGCCCGGAGTACTTCTACTCCGGGCTCCCCAACCCCGAACTCGACACCCCCTTCACGCTTCCCGATCTTCGGGCGGCGCTGGCCAAAATGAAGCGAGGTACTGCCCCAGGCCGGGATGGTATTACGGTCACTCTCCTGGCCAACCTTCCCGACTCAGCATACCTCTCGCTCTTACATTTAATCAACACAGTATGGGAGGGAGAACCCCTCCCCGCGGAATGGACCACTTCGGTGGTCACATTCATTCCCAAACCCGGTAAGCCCGTCAGCATTGAGGCATTGCGCCCCATCTCGCTCACCTCCTGTGCGGGCAAACTCATGGAGACCATGGTCCGCGACCGTCTCTACGCATATCTGGAAGGGAAAGGCGTCTTTGCTGACTCGATGTTTGGGTTTCGCTCACATCTGTCGGCACAGGACGTCCTTCTCCAACTCCAGCACGACATCATTGTACCTAATACTATGCGCCGCAATGACAAAGCCGTTCTGGCCCTCGATCTCCGAGGTGCCTTCGACAATGTCAAACACAGTAGTATTCTTACCAACCTTAGCACCACGAATTGCGGATCTAGAGCTTTCGGGTACATCTGTGCATTCCTCTCACATCGCACCGCTTTCATCCGCATCGACTCTGCAGAACACGGTCCGTACCCACTAGGCACCCGGGGTACACCACAGGGAGCGGTCCTCTCCCCGCTCCTCTTCAATCTAGCCATGCTCCAACTTCCTTCGCTCCTCGCCCAGGTAGAGGACATACACCACGCTTTATACGCATATGACATTACCATCTGGACCAACTCGGGCTCCCCAGCACAAATTGAAGACCGCATGCAGCGCGCGGCTCTTATTGTGGACACCTATGCCTCATCATGTGGCCTGGAATGTTCCCCTACCAAATCATCTCTTCTCTCAATCTCACCTCTACCGCCACCTCAGATATATCTCCCGTCTGGCCCGATACAGGTCGTCTCGGAAATTCGCATATTAGGCCTCCACATCTCCTCTACTCTCAACCCTGGTTCTACCATTGCCCGTCTTCGACGCACTAGCGAGCAGGTTAGCCGTATGATTCGGCGGGTCTCCACCAAACGTGGCGGCCTCCGCGGCTGGCACTCCCTCCGCTTGGCTCAAGCGTTTGTGACCAGCAGAGTGCTTTACGCCACTCCCTACCTTCGCTTGCGTCGCCACCACGAGAACCAGCTGGACGCACTGCTCCGCTCGGTTCACAAGCGAGCACTAGACCTTCCCATTGCTACCTCCAATCGCCGCTTTGCGGCCTTGGGAGTACACAACTCGTATGACGAGTTGCGGGAGGCCCATCTCGTCAACCAAGTCAATCGCCTGTCCCAGACGACTCCTGGGCGCCGCCTTCTGGATAGGCTCTCACTGAACCCGATATCTACCCCACTTTCCCCTGCTTCCGTCCCGGAGCTATGGCGGCACAAACTTTGGGTTGAACCTCTTCCTCGCAACATGGATCCCACTCAACACACAGGCAGACGCCTAGCCCGAGCACACTCTCTTCACACTCGGTACTCCAATTCTCCTGGCGTCTTCTATGTAGATATCTCGGGACCAACTCCCTCCGGACACTTTACGGCCGCAGTGATCTCTGAGGGCCACCACATTGATGGCCTCTCTTTCCGCTCGCCGGACACAACACAGGCCGAAGAGGTGGCCATCGCTTTGGCCGCCTCTCACCCGACCTCAAGGGTCATTATCACGGACTCGCGCTACGCCTGTTCCCGATACCTCCAGGGTACCATAGCTCCTCTGGCCGCCCACCTTCTTCGGGCGGCCTCATGGCGCTTTGAGCCTCACTCCATCCGCATCGTCTGGTCTCCTGGCCACGCGGGTCTCCCCGGTAACGAAGCGGCGCATGCCGCTGCCTGCGTCTCTCCCTCCCGGGCCGTTACCACCTCCGACTCTGCGTCTACCCCAGACACCTCAGCTCTTACACAGTACCGCGCAATTCTAGAGCGTTATCGCAGCTCACGCCGCCTTTACCCAGACCCTGCACGGGGCCTCTCTAAAGCGGATGAAAGACTTCTGAGACGCTTGCAGACTAACACCTTCTTGTGTCCTGCGGCCGCCCAGCATTTCATGCCGGGTATACACGGCTATTGTGCGCGTTGTGGGGTCCTGGCCGACACCTTTCACATGATGGCAGTATGCCCCTCCATACCCCTTCCTTTTTCATCCCCCTTCCCCCTACCCACAAGAGAGGCTTGGGAGGAGTTCCTGCTTGGCTGCTCTACCCTGGACGCTCAACGCTCCCTGGTGGCCCGCGCCCGAGCGGCGATCATTTCCAGTGGACTTCCGGAATAGGGAGACCACCCAAGTGCTTCTGTAGAGCAACTCTCTGTACTTTTCTGATTAAATGTTTCTCCACCACCACCTGGCGAAGGACGCCCACCACTCCACTGTGCCCCTCAGTCGGGCCGTGACGGAGGGCGACTTCACAGGACTGAGGCTGCGGCGACACCTGGCGACCCACCACCCAGACAAACGGGTGGCACTGGGATGCCCCCCACGACCACTCCCCCAGCGAGGCCTGGCTCGCAGGGAGACCTCGCTCCTTCTCCGGCTCCGCATCGGCTGCAGCTGGACGGCAGCACGCAGCTACCGACTGGGACGAGCGACGTCCCCGGCCTGCAGCTCCTGCGGGGAGCCGGAGACGATCGAACATCTCCTGCTGGCCTGCCCGGTGTACCTCCAGCAGCGGGGCCCACTCCTGCAGGAGTTCCGCCGCCTGGGCCTCCCCTGTGGCAAGGAGGAAGATCTCCTCTTCCCCGGCCGACACCACCTTTCTGCACTTCGAGGCGTCGTGGAGTTCCTTGACTCGTCAGGGCTCTCCGCACGCCTCTAAGGACATTTCTACAAGCGGGAAGGCCTCACGGCCTCCCACTCCACCCCGGGCCTGACCGGCCTGGCACAACACCCCTGCAGACTCTGCAGCACACCAAGGCCTTCCATCTCGGCCTGATACGTGCCGCCTATGCCTGCCGGTTTTGCTTCGCCCAGCCATGGCGTCTCCACTCTATCCCTTCTTTCGCTCCCACTTACCCCTCCCCGTTGGCGCTGAGCCGTGCTCCCTCAAGGGCTGCAGAAGATAGCGCCAACCTTTCCCTTTCCCTCAAGAACCACTTACCGGGGCAATGATTTCATCGCCGTTGACGTCATACGGAACCTCACGGCTACGGCGACGGCGACGCCGACGGCAGAAATCCGCTTTGGAGTGTCCATATAATTGCTATCGCAATAAAAAAAGGTGCTAGTTCCTCCACATTTTTAAATAACACGACTTATATTGCCCCCGAAAAAACGTCTTCCCAGTAATGCACTTCTGCTTAAAAGTGAAGCCGACTTTAAGGGTATCGGTGTTAGCTTGGTCTTTGTAAGCTGGCTTTCCGACGTTCTGTGTGGCAGTGGGAAAGCTAGCTTAGAAAGGGGCCCGATAACGCTATCACATTCCAATCTTAAACGCGAAGCTTAAACGTCCTGCAATTTTTGAGCTGACAAGCGCAGTGCATACGATGCGCGCTAACGATTGTGTCTACTAAGTAGTATATCCTTACGCGCCGCGGGAAGAGGTGAATTTTTTAACTAAGCGCCGGATTATAGGTCGAGTGCGAATATAGGTCGACCCATTAAGTATAGGTGAAAAAAAAGGGGAAAAAGGAAAAACATCAAAAATCGTTGAAACGCATTTATTTTTGAAACGGAACCAACAGTGATGTCACTAACAAATTGGGTTGTCGTCTTTAAACAATTTGGCGTTCAACTGGGCATTGATGATTTCGCATTCACAACTCATAAAGATTCCTGCGGTGTCTCATGATTTTTGAGTTGCGGAAGTGCAGTTCCTGTGGCTACAGGATGGAACGGCCTTTACACCTTTTTTTCTTTTGGATCTGGGGTTCAAAGCCCAAAAGCCACATAATTAACCTGGCCTTAGTTGGGTACTTCAGCGTCTACAGTAGACATTCACCACCTGTTGCAGCTGTGCTCAAGAACTGGGGTGAAAGACAGCAGGTTAGGGAAATACATGGACGTTTATCTTACTGAAATATTTAAATCAACACGCACGTTTTCTCAAAGACTCCCTTCAAGTGAGGCGGGGATCTGGTAATTATTTATTTTCTTTCTTAAGAGAAGCTTGAATTTACGCTGGTTGCTAGTCACACAGAATCCTAGTTTTTCTGTAATTCAATAAACCATGCTATACATTCCTGAAGGTAAATATGCGCTCGTTTCGCATCCGCTTCACAATGGTAGCACGCCATTTTGGAGCGCCGAGAACAGTGGGGGTCCGTAAGCATAATTAAGTCATAGGTAAACCGATCATGACCGTTTATTGCCAAATATCCGTTGTCAGCTGAATTTATAGGACGTTACTTTTTTAATGTTCTTTTAACGACGTCCCGGAAGAAGACTCCCTCCCAACACTGAATGAATACGAGAACGATATTTCCCAGTTTTCTGCGAATAACACAGTACCCCGGAGCTAAGATATGTCCGCGCTGCTGCATGAAAGCTTTCACTGATAACCTGCCTGTGTTCAAATAAAAAAAACGTTTTGGAAGCTGGCTGAACTGACATTCTGTTCACAATTTTAAAAACGTACAGGCCGGGGCCTCAAGATTACATGACCCTGTACGGTGCAACAGGCAAAACAGACTCACTTGCATCATTATACGTGTTTTTTTTTTCCTTTTCACATTACATAAATAATCATTCGATAAAAGCACACTCAAACACAGAACAATGTTAACAATTTCGTTAAGAAACCACAAACCGAGGCCATCTTCCTGTCGGTTCCAACAACGAATTGAGCAAGCGCGCGTCTGAGCCTCAGCTGGCACACTGTGCACAACGATGGGTCTTCTACGTCTAAAAAAACATTATGTTGATCATTTTGCGTAGAAAATGGTGCGCCAGACATTCGCAAGGCTTCCTCGAGCTCATTTGCTCTTCAGAGAGCAAGCGCGATGTCAGAATTGGGGTTAGTGGCCCATTGTGGACCAGCTTATGCGGCGATTTCACCACTTCACCGATTGCATTCAAACACTCTGAAAGTCTTTTGATGCTGGTTTCGGCAACTTTTATGAAATATTACAGCAGTAAAGTATTGCTGTACTGTCACTACATGTTTGTAAAGGGGTAGTGTTTTTAGCAAGTGGACGATGCACATTGTTTACTCTTGACAACATCGTTCTGACTCCAGGAAGCTTTTCTTGTAGCTGCAAATTTTCATAAATACGTGTTAAATCAGAGTAAATTCTGTATTTTATTGTTAAAGCATATTCTCTGGAATGCAAATATAATTCAAGTACATCTAGTGCTGTACATAACAGTGAACGCGCTATTTCTACATGGCGCTATAGTGAAAATAGTGAAAACATTCGTCAATTATTTATCGTGGTAATATTTCGCAATAAATTTGTTTACTTCTGGCATTAAAATGCGTACCCATCTAGAGGTCGCTTCGCGAAGGCAGGTGTGAATAAGAACTTCGGTTCAATAAATTAAAACCAGCAGGTATTTGCACTCTGGACAAGTTGTACATTATTTAATGAAAAATTCGTTTATTGTTGATCACTCCGATGAACACTGAACCATTACAAGACAACGGCCACTTTCTGGTAATGTATTCCGAAACTGTTGAAATACACTAACGTCGCACGTGCACAGAATTCGGACAAAGCTATTATATAAGCTGTTACAAAAACCGCAAGATATCGCCTGCTATAACATCTAATGCCGATGTGTCCATGATAATTGTGTGACCTTGAAGAATCGCCTCATTCTGTGCCACATGCATCGTTATGCTGATGGAGAGGCATTATTAACGTGCAACTTGCTGCTCGTTCTCTTCGTTTATCCCCCGCAGTGTCGTCCCAACACCGGACCTCTGAGACTCAGCGTATTGCCAGGGAATGCTTTGTTCCCAGTAATTTTATTGCGATAGCAATTATATGGACACTTCAACCGAACTTCTGCCGTCGCCGTCGCCGTGAGGTTCCCTATAGATAAAATCTTCGCCGCGCGCCGTATGCCCGAGCGGAAGCGTGCGGGGACGCGCGCTATCACGGAGAGCGAACGCACTCAATCTCCCACGCGCAAGCAAGGAAGCAGGGAGCCAGCGCCGGAAAGAGCGGGGGGGGGGGGGGGGGGGGCGCACTTCTACTCCGCCAACAACCGCGCTCGGCGCTCGTCCGCACCGCCTCTTATCTCCACACGGCTCTGACCTTTATGCGCGGTGCAGTCGGCGCTCAGTTTCCGTTGAATCGATAGACCGCACGTACCTTCCGCCGCTGCGGCGTATGCTTGCTGCCAGCGTTTTGACAGTTGTTGTCTGCAGTCATTCAGTGTGATCTATTCGTGTTTGTTTGTGCGCGCTCACACCACGCTTGTTCATTCAGTTAGTAATAGTCGGCTCACATTTTCCAACGCACGCTACACATGCAATGCTGCCCGGATCGGCAGTGCAGGTCTACAGGTGTGTCCCTTCGCACGCGCTGCCCACGGGAAGCGCTTCTCATCAACACCACCGTTTCACACGCGCCTTCTCGTGGTCATCGAGTCTCTCTTCATGTCGGTCTAATTACGCCGCAGCACACCTGCTTACTTATCAGCTCATGTTTACTACAATTCATATTGCTACCAAAGCCGCTCACCTTACTTCGTATGACATTGCTGTGTTGCTATCGCATTCATTGCTTCGCCCTTAGGGCGAAACTGTGACATTTTTTTATTACATGCGCACTCCTTCGGCTGTTCTTTCGTGCCTGCAGAGCGAGCGCTAATGCCTACCGCGCGCTCTGGCGTGACAATCACTGGGGCCGACTTGGTTGGCTTCCATCGTGGTGCGAAATGGTCTGCCGTAAATATTCTCTTCCTGCATTGTTCCAAATCATTCTTCGCTGTCTGTCCACGTCACTCCGCTTCGCGTGGGCAAAAAGTTCACGTAGTTTTTTGCGTACTTTAGCTATAGCCGGCGCACGAACATGTATCATCCTCTGGTAACACTTTGCACATTTCCAAATGAGCAAGAGATAGCCCGCCGCGGCACAATTCTTCGCATAACATGGTTTCCCTCAGTGCGTGAAACCTGCATAATGTGTTCGCATCGTTCTCTCAGTTGTCGCTGTTCAAGAATAAGTAACTGAATATGCTCATGAGCACGTACAGATAGATTAGTTGAGCGAAGGCAAAACGGCAAGTTAGCATCTCACACTGGCCATCTTTGGTCTCATAGATGATTCACACAAAACTCCAAATATGCTGGATAAGCGCTATAGTGCCCATCTTGTCACCTGTTCGTTCTTTTTCGTTCATACTCAAAGTGAGTTACGCTAAAGCAAGACATGAATATTACCCATATAACGTAAACTGATCTGGCATTGAATTCACCGTTTTTATTACCCCCGCACAATTATACGTGGTAACATTCCTGTGATTGAAGTTCTCCTTTATCACGACTCCCTCACAAAATATTTTAAACAAAATGCTGCTCACGCAAGCTGTCTTAGACCACTCCTAGAATGCTTAGACGGCTTGGGTATTAAAGTCTTTCACTACGGAGAAGAATCAGCAGTTTTCATTATTTTGTATTTGTCTGGGGAAAGGAGAGGCTACCATAGGATAAGAGTTTTTAACGCTGCCTTTATTGCCTTTGTAATTGGTGCTCTAAATATGTTTTAGATCCATAGTCAGACCAAGTCCTCGTTTAACGTCTGAGCATTATAAGGAAAGATAACAATGATTCATTGATTCTAGGTTATGCTTGGTCATAGAGCACGTTTTCAGAATTTGCTTGCAGCACTTTCAAAAAATGATTCAATATTTTTCAGTTCCGGCACTAAAAATCTTCAAAATGAAACTTTTATTCCATTTCTGATATTTTACCCAAAATATGAGTGCCCATGCGCTACGCGCACGTCTTTGCGTAGAGGCTGGTTCAAGTGCCGATGATAACCATCCATTTTATTTTTCCTTATTCCTTATTTAATTCTATTCTTAAAAACTGACGTCGGCAAACACTTAGGGAGCGGCTGCTTAATAACTCGCTTGTAAGCACCACTCCTGTTTTGTTAGCGCTAAAGCTAAGTTCCTAGGCAAGTGGCTTAGTGGTTTATAAGAAGCTCATTGTGCAGAAATGTACGCGAGGGAACGTAACAGGCGCACGGTTTCTATGAGTATGCAAATTAGTAAAGAATATATTTCTCATAGACTCACTTCCAATGCATAGAAGGCCTGCTGCTATTCTTTACTTTGTTGCTTTGCAGGATCGAAAACCTAGCCAGCTAGCTCCAACACAAAGTGGTTAGTTGATGCGCTTCGTGCACTTGTGTGCTTTGTATTGTTGGCCGCTGGCTGTTTTGTAGTGCATACATCCGTGAAAACACCCGCTTTGGCACCATTTGGTGGTCAGAAACAGTAAAAAAAAAACAAGCCTTATGATCACAAAAGAAGTGCGTCGGCCGGGAATCGAACGCGGGTCAACTTTGGAAGGCAGCTATGCTAACCACTATACCACCGACGCCAGCTGCTTCCGAGCGCTTCCTCGTAGCTCTTTGTGTTTCCCGCAGATGGCCAGCTCGACGACTGGAGAAGCTAGGTCAGCGCACGTCGCGAAGAACAGCTCCAATAGCGCAATCATCCCTTCATATTTCGGGTCGAATACCTTCCCAGCCTTTTTTATATGGCAGCCCCGAGGTATTCCACGCGAAATACGCTCCGGAACTATGTTGCTGTGCATGTGCCAGACGTCAGTATTGTTTAAAAGTTGTATAACAAGAAATGTCAACAGGAGCCAACGTTTAAATAGAGGGACTTGTTTATGTCAGGGTGCTCTGACCAGGACCTTGTTTAAGAATTGAATACAGCGACATCCCTTGTTCTATAAATGTTTATCTCCTCTAGCCTACATCTTCCTCTGAATCTGTTTTTGGCTAAGATAGCCGTTAGTATTATGGTATTCAGCAAACTAGAAACTCTAAGAGCAACCTTGAAGCTTAATCGAATTGCTATCTGAATTTTTTGACATATAGGCTTGACAGAAACGAGATGGCTTGAGTCTTTAGGTTTCCCCTTACGCTGGTGATTAAGTGGTGTTTGCTTCATTTTCTGCATTTGTTTTTTTTTTCTTTTATTGCCTATGAAACGTAGTTTCTGCACACATTTACGATCCCCAAGCCGGGTATCATTTTTGTTTTTACTTTTGAGCATTGTAGTGAATAAAAACAACAGTCTCATCAATTTCAAATGAGGTTGGCTGTTGAGCCCCCCCGTTGTATTTACACGGCAAACATTTAAAACATGTTGAGAGATTTCCCGCTGTGACGTTCAAAGCTCTTCAAAAAGAGGCCTTTAGTTAACATTTCCAATCTTCTATGCAAAGTTCTAGTGCCCACGAATCCCTTTCCTGGCTGATTGTAATTTTATGGTATGCTGGTCGCAATTAGCCAGCTATCCCGTTTCGAAAAGATGCAAAAACCAAGCACTCGCAGCTTCAATTCTGTCGTGGAGTACTAAGAGCTGCATTTAGTTTACCATTCTCTCCGGTGTGACCATTCATGTTATGGCGTTAGCAGTGACCATGAATCTAACGTTATCTAATATTTCACTTTGCGCTGGCTAAGGCCGACGCTTTCCCGTCGGTAGCCTCCTGCACCATCAGGGTGCCACGCGTGGCGGCGCTCATAACGCCAGCGTTGTTACTGGTAAGCACGATAGCAGAGCAGCAGCGTTTGTTTTATGCGGACGACATTGCGTTGCTTGCTAGCAGGCAATGTGATATGCAACGTGTGATTAACATCTGTGGACAGGAACGTGAGAATTTGGGAATGAAAATTAGCATTCATATGAGGTTTTCATTCAATAAAAATTGTGAGAAGATAGCGTCAATGGAGCGCCATGAAAGACCTCCGGTAAAAAGAATAGAAATACCTTGGTGCATGCATAAACGAAGCCAATAGATATATGGAAACGCAGGAGAAAGAACAATATTTGCAAAAGGGAAGAGAAGTGGGGCCACAATGAAACACAGAGCGCTATGGGGATACAATAGGTACGAGGTGCACCATGTTATGTGGAAAGGTGTAATGGCTCCAGGCTTACATTTTCGAAATGCGGATGTTTGCTTAAAGTCAAGGGTACATTAAGGACTCAATGGGCAACGAAAAGTCAGTAGGATTCTTCGCATTGGGTGCTCACGTGAAGACTACAAATCAACCTGTGCAGGGTGACTGCACAAGTTTTGAAATGAGTGAAGTTCAGAGAGAAACTGATTTCGAGTTAAGACTGAGGAATATTAAAGAAATAAATAGGTTGCGGGAGTGTTCAAGGATTGGTACACGAAAAATGTTGATTCACAATGAAGGGAAAGAACTAGGAAGTTTACGAGCAAGATGCGACCGGTATTGCAATCAACATGGCAGCAAAGAACGTCTAACGTAAAGTGACAGAGGTTGAGGCAATGTCACAGGGGGTGGCAATGGAAAAGAAACCAGCTATGACTAGCTACCTCAAAACAAAAAACAAAATCAGGAAAGAAATAATTTACGACACCTCAAAGGCAAGCTCTTTGCTTTTCGATGCGCCATCAGGATTCCTTATAAAGAGTAGTCCGGTACACCAAGGAAAAAGCGTGAGCTTGCTGCTGTGAGGCTAGGAAAGCGATAGAACATGTTTTATTTGAATGTGAAGATGCTGTACCCAGCTGCCTGTTTAGGCTCAGCTGGCCTCATTTAAGCGCTTCGGTTCAGGCATAGCAGGGGGAAAGTAAAAATGTTCGCAATATAGATTAGTTGATTAGATATAGATAGGCTCATTCTTGCGGGAGATTTTAACCTCGGGGGTATTGACTGAAATAATTTGACAATTGATGCGAAAGAACGGGCTTCCTGTGAACTCTTTCTCGATATCGCTTTCAATCATGATTTGACGCATGTTGTTCGTGAAAACACACGTATAGCAGGATCAGCGCACTCTGTGCTTGACTTTGTTTTTCTTGATGCGTGTTTGGATAATTACAAAGTACTAATTCAAAGCGGACTGTCTGATCGCAAACTTGTTTCTGTTGAACTTAAAACCAATCTTACTACTACCCGAATTAAAGAAAACACCACAAAGCAGGAAAGAGATAATTTATGACAACTCAAAGGAAAGCTCTTTTCTTTTCGATACATCAGGATTTCTTAGAACGAGTAGTTCTAAAGCTAGGTGCACCAAGGAAAAAGCGTTTGCTTGCTGCTGTAAAGCTAGGAAAGCGATAGAACATGTTTTATTTGAATGCGAAGCTGCTGTACCAAGCTGCCTGTTTAAGTCCTTCGGTTCAGGCATAGCAAGGGGAAAGTAAACATGCTCGCAATACAGATTAGTAAAAGGTGATTAGAGGTTTGGTGGCCGAAAGGTAAGGAGACCACAGACAACGAAGCTGTACAAAAAGAACGTTCCCAATAGTGCACCTCCCCAACATCAACGAGGTTACCCACTCCTTAGCGCGAGGGCTCGTTAACCGCGCGGGAGACGCGGAGGCTGCCCCCACCGGTAGGGATCACCTGACACGCTTCGATGATCTAGTGAAATCCTGCTACTTAGAGTGTAGGACTTTCCCCGGTCCGCACAGCAACCTATCCCGAGCGCAGGCTACAACTTTTCGCCAGCTACAAACAAACACTTACCCCTCGTTACACCGTTACAACAAGATCTACCCAGACATTTACCCCAATCTCACGTGCCATATCTGCAAGACACAGCCAGCCACACTTCCACATATGCTTTGGGACTGTACACAACAATACCCCGACACTAACCCCACGACCCTCTCGTCGAGATGGCACGCTGCCCTGCGTAGCTCCAACCTGGACGACCAACTCTGTGCGACCCAGCAAGCCTTGCGAGGCGGCGAAGAGGCAACACCTCGTCGTCCCCACGTAGGAGGCCTAGGCCCAGCCACCACCTCTTGCTGGTTTTAATAAAGTTTATTCAGTCAGTTAGTTAATAGTGGTTCAGAAAATTCTGGGAATTCCTCGTGTGCTATTTTTTGTGTCTTAAAAAGTTGGTCCAACACATGTCGGTGCACTGGTCCCAGTTTACTTGGTTCCCGGTAGGTATTAATCGATGCGAACAGTATTCAGGCGCTTTACCAACCACTCTGTGCATATTTCCTTCCGATATCTGCTTGTGCAACTTCGGTCGTTCAATGCGACGGATACATTTATCGTCTTCTTTGCGACGTGCGAGTACGGATATTGCTATCACCCCCGTTGACTTTTCGAAAAGAGCGCGCTGAGCGTAGCTAGTGCAACTTTTACCGGGATTAATTCTTTTTTCATGTGCCGCCCTCTTCCGTACTACTTTCATACCTCCATTGGCGGGGCCACGCGCCCAAAACGGCCATTCTACTCGGCTTCTCTCTGCACTTTATTCGACACGGATGCAGCATTATTAAACACGTATCCACTCTCCTGAAAACGCACTGCGCCCATATCACGCTCTCCAAGCTGTTGAGAAGTTGAGAAAGACGCCTAGATTGAATCCCAATAAATGTCGATAATTGGATCGATGCACGCCTGTGTCTTCATGATGTGAAGTGGTGCGATTGCCGTTACAGTGGAACCTCATTGATACGATCTTCGCGAGAACCAGAAAATAAAACGTATCATCCAAAAATCGTGTCATCCACAGAAAGCCCCAAAACATAAGAAAACAGGCTTACTTGGTGACAAACTCGCTAACAAAACTTCTTGTGGCGTCGAGTGATACTGCTCCGCATGACACCTGTGTTACGCAGAGCAGCATCATGACACCACACGAACCGCAGCCAACACACTTATAAGACTGAGCAACTTTAAAGCAGCTTGTCAGTTCTCACTGAAGTTTCTTTGTTTCGAAGTCCGTAAACAAGTTATTTTGAAAGCTAACAAATTTCATGACATAGCTGCGGAGGTCACGGCACCACGAGGCCTATAATGACAAAATAGGAACACCATAGAGTAGTTTGACACAATGAGCGATATGCCTGGCGGATGAAGGCCGGCGTTTCATTCAGCCACGTGACCGCACGAACATATCGCCTGAAAAGCCAATCAAAACAAGCGCGAGCGAAAGTTGACGCCAGCAGACGATACTATGAGTGCGAGAATATAGCGGTCAGGCGGATCCGCATGACACCAGTTTCCCGTGCCAAGGCCGGTCAGGAGGCGCGCGTAGAGCACTGCACGGGCTCGGGCTTACCCGAAAGCCCGGGCCCGGCCCGGCCCGTGGCCCGGGCCGGGCCGGATAGAGCAGTTTTATTGCGATAGCAATTATATGGACACTCAAAAGCAGATTCCTGCCGTCGACGTCGCCGTCGCCGTGAGGTTCCGTATGACGTCAATGGAGATGAAATCGTCGCCGCGCCCCGCCGAACGCTGTATGTGCGAGTGAAAGGGCGCGAGGAGCGCGCGCTTTCACGGGGAGTGAACGCACGGCGGAGAACAAACGTGCGTTCTGCGCCGTGCTCGGTTAAGGGCTGCAGAAGTAGGCGTCTCTTTCCTCCTTTACAATCACCATATATGTAGAGCAAACGCGCCTTCCAACGCGCGAAAGGCCATGAGGGGGGGGGGGGGGGGGGGCAGGCGACGTTAAGCTGCGTCACCAAGTGCCTATTTATATTAGAGGCTCCGGCAACGGTCACCAACGCCGCACGCATTTTGTGCGAACGCGGGCAAAACGCCGACGGCGTCGACAACAGTTCTGCGTGTTGCCGGTGCTGCTGCATGTCCAAGTTTATAAAGCTGATAAAGCTACTATGATTACTCCGTATAGCTCTCTACAAATTTACTATCGCAATTGATGCTTCGCCTTTCAGGTGAAACTGCGACAACTTTTTTCACGGGCTCGGGCCGGGCTCGGGCACGGCGTGTGCTTTTTCAACCGGGCCCGGGCCGGGCTCGGGTTTTCTTACTCGGGCCCGGGCCGGGCTCGGGCTTCCTCGTGGTGTGCATGTAACGTGCAGCGAGTTATTCTCGGGCGTCTCAACTCTGAAAAACATGTATTTTTTGGTCTCGGGCCGGGTTCGGGCCAGTTTCGAGCCGGGCTCGGGCCGGGCTCGGGCCTAAGGTAAAGGGGTGGCAGGCCGGGCCGGGCGGGTAACGTAGATTATTTCCGGGCCCGGGCCGGGCCCGGGTCTCGCCAGAAAAGTTTTGATCGGGCTCGGGCGGGCCGCCCAACGTAAAAACGGCCCCAGTCCGGGCTCGGGCTGAAAAAATCGGCCCGTGCAGTGCTCTAGGCGCGCACTCCCTTGCTTCTTTAGAGAGCAAGCGCGCCTTCAGACCGGCCGTGCCCGCGCGTACATCACTGAAGGGGGCAGCCCTCATTGGTCTGCTTCGCTCGCGGCTTGTTTGCCGCCAGGGCGCGCGGCAGTTTAAATCGGGCCAGGACCGATCCCTCTCTCGGCACAGAAAAACTGCTTTGCAGCAGCTTTTGTGGCGCGCATTATGCCGCCTCCGGCGCACAGCACGCGTTTTTCCGCTACTGTTGCCGGCTCTTAACACAGCGTTCATGGGTCGTTGGAATGTAATTTAATCGAGTACACTTGAATATAAAGCTACGAATTTCGGAAACACCAGTTTACCGTCCTATCATACAATTTTAGGTGAAAACACGGTCGTATCAAGCGCATGTAAATAGATTGCTCCTATGGGACTCTGGCAGGGAAACAAAAGGAAAAAAAATTGGCTGTGGTTTAGCTCTGGTTAAACCTAGTCGAGCAGCGATAGCTACAGACCCCCGGCTGCGCTGTAGATTCATCGTTAGAGGCTCAGTGAGCCCGTCTAGCAGCATCGCTTTCACGGCGTTTGGCCAACCGTTCGGCACGCTCCTCTTGAGTCTCGTCAGCGCGCTGTCGCCTCTTCATTTCTACGGTGATTCCTGACCTCCTTCAGGCTGGCCGACTTCTCACCATCCATACTACGGCCTCAACTATGGCTGCGGTGACGCGAACTATCCCCTTCTATATTCCCGGTTATCACAGCCACGGAGAGCGGGGTGTAATGTCCTACAGAGGACGCAGCGAGCGCCCAACGGCTGAAGTCCCTTGATAATTTGAAAGTACCGACATTCTGAGAACTCTGCAGTGTTGCCAGGTTTGGCTATATATAGCCAAATTGGGCTACAGAAAAAAAATTTGGCGTCGACTTGGACGAGTTGACTATGTGGCTATATTTGGGCTACTGAAAATCTGCGACTCGGCTTTGTTTGGGCTATAAGTGGCACCCTAATCAACGCTCCAGATGGGCTCTGATCGAGTAGAAACAAATCTCGAAGGCCATGTTATAGTTGACTGAGCCGGAAATGCGCCTGTGTGTGTGTGCGTGCGCGAAATACCCTCCGCCCCTCTCCCCCTCCCTTCTCTGCACCGTTGTCTGAGCCAATGGCTTTGATCTTTGACGTACTTAAATTTACATCGCGCTACACCGTAAGACACCCGATCCCCGGGCATCCGGGTGATCCTGGGAGTAGAGGGTTTTTCACAGTACACTGTAGTAGCATCGCTATGCTCAGAGAGCAATAAATAGGGTCGGGCGATCGTGGCGCCGACATGAAAGAAGCACGGGTAGATGACCCGCTCCAGTGTGTTCACGGCCATGGCTTTTTGGTGAACTACCGTGCCGGGCACAGCTTTCGACCTGCTTCACGTTTCTCACGCTAAGCTTTACTGCCATTTTGTTTTTCCTACGAGATGAGTTTTTGTTTGTGCTCACATTATGGAGGTTTATTTCCATAGGTTAGACTTAAGACCGAATCCTCCTCTGAGAGGAGAATCGAACCATGGGGAAGTGGGCCAAGTATGTGAGAAATTATAAAAAAGAATGGGAGCAAGACCCCGAGCCGAAAGTGGGTCCTGGTGCGTTTACTTTAGATGGTTTGCCCGTAACGTGACAGACGCAGGTACTTATTGTGCTAATATCGAAACATGTTTGCCACGATGCCATCAATGCGCCACGTCACATGAACATGTGTTAGCGTAGGTGAGGTGTCGCGCCGCTGCCTCGAGGACAGGGGTTCGATCCCCGGCCACGGCGGCCGCATATCGATCGAGGCGAAATGTTGAAACACCCGTGTACTTACATTTATGTGCGCGTTAAATAACCCCAGGTGTTCAAAATTAATCCGGAGTCGCCCAGTGCATCATGCCTCCCAATGGGCGTCTTGCGCTGGAGTTTGAGGTATAGTAGCGGCGCCTGGTGGCTGCGAGAAAAGTTATATGTGGGTAGTACCAGCTTGGGTAGAATTGAGCCCTGACTGTTGCGACGCGCGTTTCCAGCCCGAGTTTTACGTCGATTCGCACTTTTTTCGGCCCTGTTGCGAGTGCGAAAAGGCTCCTCACTTCTCAGAGACCACGCCGACCACGCTGCGAGCTGGCCGCTGCCTAGTTTTACGAAAACGGACTCTCCTTGTGCCGTGGGACGTAATGGTAGAAGCAGAAGGAATCAGTGGCGCCGATCCGGAGAGACCTAGCTCAGCCGCGATAAAGCGTCACCGTCGTTACTGCTGCGTCGTGAGCTGCCACGAGCTAGAAGGCCTGAATCCCAACATCAGATTCTACCGTTTTCTTTCAAGGCCTCACGAAGCGGAGCGTCGGGCGCGCTGGATAACTTCATTACCCCACTATGAGCAGCACAGATTTGAAAGTTAAATGTGCTCATCCTTGACCTCAAGCCAGCACGTTGAGGCAGCGCAGCAAGGCAGTATTGATTACAGCACATCGATGTTCGAGCGCTGTCATTAAAACATACATCAAGCGAGCAGCGCACGAGCTCGCGCAGCAGCGCGATTCGCACGTAGTACGTTACTGCGAGCTCATATGAATTGTATCAGTTATGTATCAATTGCTAAAGGGACAGATGGCCGTTACTACCGCGCAGGCATGACGACTTGTTTAGCGGTATGCAGTCGACAAATATTGCAGGAGGCCCGCCGCGTTTCGCGGCATGCTGAAGGAGCGCTGCCGTCGCGGCGCGTACGATCGAGCGCTCGGGCAGTTCCGTAGACATGATGTCTGTTTATCGCTGCTGTGAATTCATTTATAGCAAGCATTTCCTCGAGTTTGTGCGCCTGAATCTAGCAGCGTGCAAATCCTTACCTGATGTTCAACTTCGTACGTGACTTGCTTCACTTGCGACTGACACCGCGCTAAAACTTCACCGCTTATTTCTTAAACGGCGTACACGTATTCGGCGTTGCATAATTTCTTGCCTTTACGCAGCGTGCCACCCCTGAAAAAATCTTCAGCGCCCCATAATCGCTGCAAGCCGTGGTACAACACAACCGAAAGTGGTGGGTCCATATTGTAAACGTGCTTTCCGAAGCAGACGACCGAGCTTGGTACTACCCAGTTTAGGATTGAGGGCGCTTTTTAGCACCATTTTTGCAGCGCCCCTGGGCAACGCAGAAGCCCCATCATATCGTGGTTTTGGCACGTAAAACCCCAGTAATTATAATTAATAGCATATCAACATGGTTGGCTTTTTGACAGCAACCGGTTTTCCCAGGATTACCACTGTTATTAATTTGTCGTTTACCTTTGCTCTTTGTGAGCCGTCGCAGCTTTTACCATTTCGGGCGAGCTACGTTCGAGACGTGCTCGTCCCCGCAAACGACTGCGCGCTGCTTACACTTTTGTGCCGTTTTGCGCAGCAGCCGTTTAGTTTCGCTTACACCGTTTGAGACAGCGAGTAACATCTGTTGTCTCTGACTTCTTTTTAAAGGGCCCCTAAACCACCTGCGTTGGTAAACAACCAACGATGGCGTTCTCCCCTCGCTATTCCGGTATCCCCAGCGGTCATCACCGCCGTTACTAGATTACTTACACTGTAAAAAATTTCCCTAATTTTACAGCAAAAACCTACGTAAAATTTACGTAGACCATTCTGTTTTCTGAAAAACGGCGGGATTCTACGTAAAAAAGACGGACGTGAGCTCCGTTTTTGAAAAACGGCGGGATTCTCCGTAAAAAAGACGGACGTGAGCTCCGTTTTTGAAATACGGAGAGCCGACCGTAATTTCATGTGGAGGGCAACTCAACATGTTACGAGTGAAAAATGAACACGCAAAGAATATAACGAAAAGACACTGTCTACTCTCACTGCCAGTTACATATATCACCACAGATAACACTGTTTGAACATTATTCGCGTGTGAGTACAGTAAACACATAAAAAGAAGCAGGTAGGGTTTGAGCGGTGGCGCTGCTTACCACCCCTTCAAACGCTGGGTTGCATTTCTCCAGCGTAAACAACCGTATACGAGTGCTCGCTAATGGCGGATGGTGGAGATGGTGTTCCTGTCGCATTTGTGATTTCACTCTAAATAGGAAGGAATCGGCGCTGGATTGTTACACAAGTAAGTGATGTAATTGTCCTTTTTTTTCGTTGTTGGTGCACGTCGCGCGTGTGAAATGCTCCGCGATTGCCGGTGATGGGCTCAATTGTGTTGTGTGAGCACACTCTTTGATGAGATTCCTTGGCCATGAGGATTGACAAAGCGACATCTAGAGTCTGTGATAAAGGGGTGATGCATTTGTTGTGTTGAATGCATACTCACTACAACTGAGACGCGTAGGCAATATTAGCGGCGTTGACGCCTCTAGCAGCTCCTTTGTCATCTGTATGTGGCCGCAGGTTTACTGACGTTAGCATTCCAGCTAGTACTGTCTTGTGCTGTGTGCACGGCGTTCCAAAATTAAGTGAGGGTGTTGTACCCCTCAGTAATCTCTCTCTCCCGAGGCGGAGCAACCCTATGTTATCAATATTCGGTGACGCATTGCATCACACTGAAATTTTTAGCCATTATTATAAGCTTCGGACGCAGTGCCCTGGCTGGGCGTGCATAATCGCAGTGCTCATGTATGAAGACCTCATAGAGCATGTTCAATGTGCATTCGCCTTCATTACAATCAAATGACGGTGGAGCGTGCTTACTGCCGTAACCATGTGCCATCTGCAGTGTTAGGTAACACGGGTGTCACACGGTGCTCTTTCGTTTGAAGCAGAGCCCGAGCAATCGTGAACGATCGCAATTGAAACTTGTCCGCGTGATACCCGTTAAGTTTCATTGCAAAGGAAACGGATTATTTTCTACCTGGCAATCTGTCCTCGTTTTTTTTACAGCTACCAGGCTGACGATTACCGTTCTCACGCAGTACGTCAGCATATCAAGTATTCTGGGATGGAGGATTGCCGCTTAAGTTCTGCCCATATGCGGCCGTAATTGTAAAACAAATGCATGCGAAAAGTAATTTTTAACGTAGCCTTGACATAGAATAGCGGTGGCCAAACGTGCATTATGGACATTCCAACGTTATATATATTCCTAACAAGTGTCATGGGCATGGTGGCACCGAAAGAATGCGGTTCAACCCTCTGCTTTTTGTTGTGCAGTTCTGCCTCCTGCGCACTGCATACTGCCTGGAGCAGACCGTGGTCACGGCGGCTACGTACGAGCACGGCGATCTCATCTGCCATCAAGCTGCTGATCAGCCTTTGATGCCACCCATCAGACCACCTCATCATACAACGACAGCAAGCGCAGAGGGCAGCACGCAGCCGCTGCAAGTAGCGCCAGCGTGCGGAACGAGTATAAAGGGACACCCTTTGGAATACGCGACCACTGGGCATGGTGGCACCGAAAGAATGCGGTTCAACCCTCTGCTTTTTGTTGTGCAGGTGAGAAAGGATTACGGCAAGTGTTACCGTTCAAGCGACCCTTTTCTACTGGTGCTGCCATGCCCTTGGCTGTGTTACTTGCTTGATGTGTTTTGCCTCCGGAAGTTACTGCTTTTAGGAGGGGACATTGAAACTAACCCCGGACCCGAAACTGCTCAAATCTTGAAGCAACTTAAGGAAATCGCAGCTGATATTAAGGATATCAAAGAAAACCGCCTGGTAGAAATTGAAAAAAGGTAGACGCTTTATCAAAACTTGAAGACAAGGTCACTTTATGCCAAAACCGGCTTTCACATATTAACGAAGTTGTTCTGACCCTTGAAAAGAAAATAGACGAATTAGAGTAACCACAGTAGAAGACCTAATTTGATTATTTTTGGCCTAACAGAACCAGAGAGTGAGAACGGCGAATCACTGGAAACAGCCGTAAACAAAGGTATCTTCCAAGAGCTTCTCAAACTGAAACCGATAGCTATTGAACGAATACATAGATTAGGTCGGCCGTCCACAAATAAGAAACGACCGGTCATCCTGAGATTGTTCGATACAAGAGACAAAGCGTTAATTTTTAAACAGTGCCACAAGCTGAAGGACACTACTATATCGATAAGTGAAGACTATTCGCGAAAAGTTCGTGAGGTTAGAAGGAAGCTGTGGGCAAGCACGAAAGAAAACCGCGAGAAGGGTGACAAGGGTTTCCTTAGCTTTTGACAAATTGTACATCAATAGGACAGCTTATGTTTGGAAAGAGGAAAAAAATGAAAGAATTCCTGTTAAAAAAAACGACGCAGAAAAACCACACCGCCCAACGACCCGCCGTCACGCGCAAGCACAGAAATAGACACGACAGTCGCCGATGTTCCGGATAATGTTTCAGAACTGTCATGTTTAGAAATCTTCGAACCTGTCATCCACAGAAATTCAGTTTCAGCCAAGGAAAAACGTCTGCGTATCGTGAATTTTAATGCTCGTAGCGTGGTGAACAAGACAGATTCCCTAGAAATTCAATTGCTACAGCACGATCCGCACATCGCAGTCATAACGGAAACGTGGTTGCGTAGCGATATAACAAATGAACTTGTTTTTCCACCCCGTTACAAAGTATTTCGTAAGGATAGACTGCGCAGAGGCGGTGGTGTAGCCGTTCTAGTTAAAGATCAAATCGGAGCTACGCTTATCGGTGATACTCCCGAACTAGAGTACCTATGCGTCAGGTTATCGTGCTGGGGTCAATGCTTTGTGCTGTTCGCATTTTATAGACCACCTGATGCTACACCAGACTATTTGAATAAACTTCAAGAGCACATGTCTCTCTACCAAAATAAGAAATTTTTTTTGATCGGCGATCTTAACTTGCCTGGTGTTAATTGGGAGCTCCTCCAAGCAAACAATAAGGCTGATGCAAATGCTAACATTATATTTGACATTATGCTAACACATGATCTTATTCAAGTGGTTAATGAACCCACGCGTGTACAAGGGTCATCATGTTCCATATTAGATGTTATTTTTTTAAACCGAACCTTTTCCGAGCATACCGTGTCAATCGAAGATGGTTTATCTGACCATTACCTTGTTTCGCTTTCCTTGCCCATTGTCAGAATTACCATTCCTAAAATTGCCAAAACCAAATCTTTTAAAGATTACACCAGAGCTGATGACGCCAGCATCGTTGACTACATGGAAACTTGTCTTACGCGCTTTGCAGATAATGGTAGTGAGTTGTGCACACTTTGGACCGTGTTTACTACAATGTGCAGGCATTGCATAGATACATTCATACCCACTAAAACTAAGAAAGTCAATAAAAGTACGCCTTGGATGACGCGTGCAATAGTACAACTAAAGCGCAAAATTAAACGAGTAAAAAAGAAGCATCCACGCACGGTCGCTATCACGCAACTACAAAAAAAGCTGTCATGCGCAGTGCGGGATTCAAAAAATTTTTATTTTTCCACAACATTGCCCAACTTTATAAAGAACGCACCGGATAAGTTTTGGGGATACCTTGGCGATAGCAAGAAGACTGTTACGGAAATTGCAGTTAATGGAACCATTCTTAACGACTTGAATGCCATCGCACAACAGTTTAACAATTATTTTCATAGCGTATTCTCCCGTCCATGCTCAGGCCCATCTTTGAGTTCTGCAGTGTTTGAAGAGCATGAGGCGGACTTTATATCTTACCATGGCATTGTATCTATGTTACTCAATTTAAAAACCAAAACAACTCCTGGCCCTGACAACCTCCCGAATGTGTTTCTTAGGCGATACGCCGAAACTGTTGCTAAGTTCTTAGTTGTATTGTTCAGAGCATCTTTGTTATGCGCGAAAGTGCCTGAAGATTGGACGATGGCTCGAGTCGTTCCGGTCTTTAAGAAAGGCGATCGATTGTTGCTCGAGAATTACCGCCCCATATCATTAACGTCATCTTGCTGCCAACTTTTCGAGCATATAATCGCAACTCGCATTACTGAATTCTTAGATCGACACTCCATACTATCAAGTGCTCAACATGGCTTCAGGAAAGGCTGTTCCACTACTACACAATTGGTAACAATTATTGATTCCATTGCCAAAGCTTTAGATGCCAACGGTCAAATTGATGCTGTGTTTTTGGACTTCAGTAAAGCCTTCGATAGGGTAATTCACAAAAAGCTAATTCTAAAATTAAGGAACATTAACCTTCCGGACATCATAATTACCTGGATTACAGACTATCTGGATAATCGCCAACAGTATGTTTCAGTTGACGATCACAACTCGGGATATCTGCCAGTCACTTCAGGCGCTCCCCAGGGCAGTGTCCTGGGTCCATTGCTCTTTCTTTTATATATTAATGACATTGTTACCGTCGTCAAACCTGGAACACAAATAAGGCTGTTTGCAGATGACTGCGTTGTATTTCATAAAATTAAGTCCATGGATGATCAGAAGGAACTTAACTCTAGCTTGAATAATATATTTTTGTGGTGCGAAGAATGGGGCATGGCTGCAAACGTAGATGAAACTGTCTCTCTTCGCATAACCCATAAAAAGAATCCCCTGGAGTACGCGTATAAAATGGGATCTGTTCCACTAAAGCAAGTTGAGAGCTACAAATACCTTGGCGTAACGTTCACTAATAATTTTTCCTGGAACCTTCACATTGACAACACATGTTCTTCTGCCTTTCGGAAGCTAACTTATCTGCGACACTAACTAAGAAACGCCCCCTCAAACGTTAAGCTACTCACTTATCTAACTTATATCCGGCCAAAACTTGAATATGCTTGCGTTGCATGGGATCCCTATACTAAAGTCAATGTTAACAAACTTGAGAGAATACAGAGAAAATCTGTTCGTTTTATTTACTCCAAGTTCAAAAGATCGGATTCGCCCTCAGAGTTGATGTTGGCTAACGACATTCCTTCGCTTGAACAAAGAAGACGGAAACACAGGCTAGATTTTTTACATAATCTAATTAATCACAAATTGGCTCTGGACCCTTCACTATATGTGAGTCTTCTCTCCACAAGGTATACACGACACCATCGACCGGATACACTGACACCTATCTATGCTAGGACAGACAGCTACAAGTTCTCCTTCTTCCCCCGGACTATTTCTGAATGGAATTCGCTGCCCGCCCCTTACAACATGTGAATGCGTTGTATGTAAGTTCTTTTATATTGTTTTATTGTTTGTTTTGTCTTTTTTTTGTTTTTGCATAGAACGTGTTCTCCTTGCTGTTGAATGAGTCAGGCAAGTCGTTGACTGTGAAACTCCCTTGCCTTTGGTGCGCAATACCCTAGCCTTTTTTTTTCTTTTTACATCGTTCTGTTAATTGCACCATAGATTGATTAGGGTATTGCGTTTTTGATCTTTTCACGAAGTGTTTCTGTGAGCAATATATAATTGTAAAGTCTATATATATGTATATATATGTGTATATATATAATGTGTGTGTGTATATATTATACTGTATATGTCTTGTATTCAATGTCTGCCCGTCCTGCAAGGACCACAATGTGGTCTGCAGTATGTACTAAATATTTAAATAAATAAATAAAAACAAACCAAAATATAAGTCAACAGTAATGTTTAAGGGAGGTTCACACTTACTATCTCGAGTTGCATAGACTAATTTTCAGCTTACACGCATCACTGCAATAATTCTAAAATGTGTGCATGTGTTGTAAGTTATGCAGGGCAAAATATTTTGTCAGCTCATTTTTCGAATAGAAGGTGCTTCATCAAGTTTTTTTGCAAATAAGTTAAATGACGCCATTAGCACTTTATAAAATACTGTGAGCTATCTCACAGCAATAACAGTAACTCAGTGACGAGCTTTTATGCAATAGTGTAATTGTATATAAAAATGTTTCTGCTTTGCTTTGGATGACCGGTCATAAAGTAACTGATATTAGTATTTCATTTGCAGCTGTTGCACCAGTGAAGGATGTCTGTGTGCCGCCTTGCATTCAGTTTCTAAGCCATGGGGGGCCTGCTTGCAACATAGAGCACTGCACGGGCCGGATTTTTCGGCCCGAGCCCGGCCCAGGCCTGCTTTACAAGGCCCGAGCCCAGCCCGGGCCCGTAATACAGAGCCCGAGCCCGGCCCGGGCCCGGGCGTACATGACCGAGACCAGCCCGGGCCCGGCCCGGGCCCGTGGTTCCAAGCCCGGGCCCGTGCTATTGAGTCCGGGCCCGGCCCGGGCCCGGGCGTTCATTACTAAGCTTAGCTAGGGCCCGCGTGTGCATGACCAGGCCCGGCCTGTAAGAGAAAAAAATCTTTTTTTTTACTTACAGATTGTACCGTATCTTTCAGCCTCACGTTCTCGAGGTTTAATCAGCTGCAGTATATAAGCAATAAAAAGCCGAAATCTTTGTTTCTCCCACGGCAACGACAGTAATCCGGCCCATTGCCTGTGCTGCTATTTTTCCGCTGGTGCCCATGCACTTACCTTGATTTGTACGATATGGTTCTATGATGTCATTTAGTATGCAAATATACAGGGTGTTTCATTTTAGCTGAACCAAATTTTAAAAATTGCCTGTTGCAGATTGCACAATTATATAATAATCCGCAATCTAAACTACTCGATGAGGCGGTCATTACTTCCAGGAGAAAACAGAACGCCTAATTGAAGAATTAACATAATGCTAATTAACTTTTTCATTAATTATTTTACGGCACATCTTTCAATCTACGAATTATAGCCGCTGAGTTCGCAGGCGTATCCACTTGGAACGAATTCTCAGGACTGAACCAGTTTCGAGATAATCATTTTAAAAGTGTCCGACGAAATCAATCAAATCAAATCAATTTATTCTCCAATTTACATGCTTGACGGTCATTTTGTAATAAAAGCTACATACGTAGCTTGACGTGACCCAAAACACCAGGCAAGGCGTCAGCAAACAGTGTGCGCACATGTACAATAATTCACATATATTTCCAGCTGTCACTGGAATTCCTCACGGACGAAATAGTTATGAACGGAAAAACAGAATATTTCCGTCACGGCGAGTTAAGAGAATTGGGAAAAGTTTTAACAGAATGCATTTTAAACCACACTACAATAGCAATCATCATCATAATCAGCCTATATAAAATATACAATAGCAATACTAGCTATACAAAACAAGGCAACACCAGCTATACAACATAGCATGAGACTGAATTTTACAAGATTAACATTTGCTAATAAAACGAAACAAGATGTACAATATATACTCAGAGCCATACACGAAGGCAGAATAATAATCACATCAGATATATTACAAGCTACCAACGTATGGGCTGAGTTCTTTCTTACTGAAATGATCGACATTTTTGTATTTGTTCAAAGGGAATGGTAGGTTATGTATTAATGACTGATGCTTATAGAGTGTTCTCAGGATTTCTTGTGTTCGCTATAATGCGACGACGCTCTAAGGAGGATAATTGTTTTATGTAGTTCCAAGCTAATTCTGACACGGCTGGCCTAATGGATGGTCAAATCGCGTAATTTAATATTTAACATAGTTACGCTAATTAACTTTTTAATTATTCATTTTACGGCACATCTTTCAATCTACGAATTATAGCCGCTGAGTTCGCAAGGCGTATCCACTTGGAATGAATTCTCAGGACTGAACCAGTTTCGACATATTAATTTTCAAAGTGTCCGACGAAATGAATGGGCGTTCCAGTTAACTTTTTGAGGAAAAAGCTGTTTTATGCATTGAAGCAGAAAAGTAACTGGCCTTAGCGCTAAAATAATGCAATAGTATCGACACTGGTAATAGTGCAATCGCAAGAGCGGTAACATGGAAATGGTTTAAGGAGTGGTTCTTTGTATAATTTATTTTTCCTTACGCGGAAACAATGTTTGTTTTTGTGGAAAATAAAAATAGCGTAGCACTGCCTGCGCAATGCTAAAGAGACAGCGGACCTGATGGGCACCTAGCAAGTCCTGGCTTTTGGGCTAAGCTAAGCACTACCAAGTCATCACCAGCATTCCCCGTAATTTATTTATAATTGATTGATTATCGATTAGCTATTTACTGGCTTTCGATTTTCTATCGCAAGATATTGGCCACCACGTATTTGGGCTAGGCTAAGCACTACCAAGTCACCTACAAAAGTTTCCGGAATTTATTGGTTATTGATCAATTATCGACTAGCTATTGATTGGCTATCGATTGCCTATCGATGACTGACTAGGTTTAAGTAGTCCCCACTATTCTTAGCTACACTTATCCAGGCTCAGCTTCGCTAGTTCACAGGTGTATGTGCCATTGCGCTTGGACCCTTTCTACACTGCTACCAGGATCGGCACACTTTTTTGGGATTCAGCAGACACATTGCGCCCGGCTGAAACAGCTCGGCTGTTAAAATGAGAACATCATCTGTTTTACTATTTTCTTCGATAAGACATACAGTCATCCGATAAGATATACTGTCAAGAGAGCGGTGTGGATCAGAGAACGGGGATAACCGATATTCTAGTTGACATTAAGCGGAAAAACTGAAGCTGGGCAGGCCATGTAATATGTAGGATGGATAACCGATGGACCATTAGAGCTACAGAATGGATACGAAGAGAAGGGAAGCGCAGTCTAGGACGGCAGAAAACTAGGTGGGGTGATAAAGTTACCAAATCTGCAGGAGGAAGTTGGAAGCAGCTAGCGCAAGACAGGGGTAATTGGAGATCGCAGGGGGAGGCCTTCGTCCTGCAGTGGTCATAAATATAGGCTGATGATGATGATGACAGTCATTTTTCACGTGTGACTTCAGCTTGGCACAGAATGCATTGAACCATGCAATGCATAACAGTTGCTCGAAGGCCTACTTAAATCATTTAATGAGCAGGCCCGAGTCTGGTCCGGGCCCGTGGCTTCAAGCCCGAGTCCGGCCCGGGCCCGCGGCCTCAAGCCCGAGCCCGGCCCGGGCCCGTGGCTTTAAGCCCGGGCCCGGCCCGAGCCCGCCAAAAAAACGCTTCGGACGGCCCGGCCCGGCCCGCGGGCCGGGCCGGGCCCGGGATTTCGGGCCTGCCCGGGCCCGTGCAGAACTCTAGTGCAACATCAGTGGCAAAGCAGTCTTGCATTGTGGTATTTGTTCTGGTAAGCTGTGCCAATCTATCGTATATCAGTCATGCATATGCAGTCCTAATGGACATTGACTGCAAATGTTGGTCGAATGACAATGCCTATACAAGTATAATAATTGTTTCAGATGCATCCTAAAGATAAATGGTGTTTTGTTTTTCCTGGGGCAACCAATTGGTTCAGCATGAGGATGTCGACTTGAAAGTGTATTGTTTCATACTTGTCTAGGTTGCACATGAGTGGTGTTCAAAAACACTAATAGCACCGGAATTCTGGATTTGAGGCAACAGATAAAACATGCACCAATGAGATAATTCGTTGTCTAGTTTGCCTCTATGAGTATGAAAAAACACCTGCTTACTGACCTCTAACACTGCCATGCATGGGCTCCATGGTAACTAAGTGTAGCCACAGTTAAGCTCGCTGCTAGCCACTGTTCAGCTTACTATAATAGGTGAAGGTGCCTCGACGGATTTGCATGTGACATTGGAAGGTATCATAACAAGGTTAAATATAGCCTGAGCACGCAGCTGTGTCACGTGGTCAGGTGACCAAAATATATGAATATCTTGAAGGGAATGAACAGCACTACTGCTAGAACGAAGTGAAGGCAACGGGCACAGCAACATATTCCCTTTATCCTGTCTATGGCACCATTCAGTTCCTTCCTAAACATGCACCAACCAGCCCAGTACAGAACGCTCTCGCAGTTCATCTGAATACCTCAAGTTGTCTAGAAGATTAATTGATTACACACTAGCATATGTGGGGGCTATTCCGCTAGTTTTGTATGTTTTGAACATGTGCCATGAGGATTCTTCATTGCTCAAAACTTGATATACAACTGCACAAAGCAGCATCAATAGCTACGTTGCTTCCCCATCTTGTGTCGAGGGTCTGTGCGTGTTTCCTAAGATAGTCCTTGAGTCATCGTCCTGCTTGTCCTACATAGTTGCTGCTGCAGGGCAGTGAGATGTTGTAAACAGCACCAACTGCACTTCCTATGATCTCCAGCACATACTTCTTGATGCAAACTTCACATCTTGGCCTGGACCGGTTGACATTTTCGTACCTGCCCAGTTTGTTTGGCTCTGAAAATAAAAAGGTAGTTCCAACTCTCCCCAGCAATTTGCTTGAATTGAAAGCTTCCTTTGTGTGCATATTGTACAACAATGGTAGCCTTGGCTTCCTTGAAGTACTCCGACTGGAGACTTCACCTATGTTCAGTTCGTTAAATGCTTCTTGGCAACGCATGGCGAAAGGCAGTGCGAACACACTGTTAAAAGCAACCATACTTGGGTCTGGAAGTTCCCCTCCACTTCGTGGTGGTGCTAAGAGTGCTCCCCTGTGTTCCTGTAGCAACAACACGCTTCAAGTGCGCTAATAGGAAAGGCCAAGACACTTGTGAGTGTGGGGCATATATTCAGCACGATGCTCACCACAGAAAACCTTCAAGCCAGATATTGGAGCTTGCCTTCCAGCAGTTTTACTTCCATGAGCACACCTGGCACTGTGGAGGAGACATTAAAAAACGGCGGAACTCCTTGAGTAGCCTTGCTTGGCAACTTCGCACAGATAAAAACACTGTCAGGTAACCGTAAAGCACTAGCTATTGTTCTTCTTTATGGGGTTTTTACGTGCCAAAACCAGTTCTGATTATGAGGCACGCCGTAGTAGGAGGGCTCCGGATTAATTTTGACCACCTGGGGTTCTTTAACGTGGGCTACAACGCAAGCACGCGCGCGTTTTTGCATTTCGCTTCCATCGAAATGCGGCCGCCGCGGCCGGGATTCGGTCCCGCTACCTCGTGCTCAGCAGCGCAACGCCTTAGCTGACTGAGCCACCCTGGCGGGTAACACTAGCTATTGTGGGCACCTGTGTAGTAAAGTTATTTTGCTTCACTGGCAACTTTCTCCTCTATATTAGGTGAAGTAAGGCTACTAAATGGGTAGAGTGATTTTCTTTCTGTCTTCTCTGCAGTGCTAGATGAGTTCACGTACGGGGAAAAACTACCACTAGACAGTGATCTTCCATTTCTGGACCGCAGGGTTTTCTTTGGTTAGTGTTATGTGTGCTGGAGCTATGCCGAATGTTTGGCGGGGGGTATTCTGCCTTCCGCGTCGGCACACTCTTTGGCTGTGAAGCTCATCACAGGAACACCAAAAGGCGTCCTCAAGAAATCGAGGCATCACCAAGTGAAGGAGAGCTTCTGAACCCATGTCTAACATTTGCTTGCTGTGTGGTGGCCACTGTTATATCAAATTCACAAGGTCAGTCATAGTCTCAAATAGACTGTTGAGAAAGCTGGAACTATCCTTTATTTTTCACGTCGAGCAATCGGGGTACATTGTGCGAAAAGGTGACTCGGCACCGAGCCTCGACACGAAAGTGCAGCAAAAGGCAGAACAGCAGTTCATCAACTGTGTATTGTTGTTGTTTACATTATCCCGCTATCCAGCAGCTGCAACAATGCAGAACACACAAGCCTAGTATATATATGTTTGTAAACAAAATTCTTTGTCTGTGTTCGTGTTGTCTAGCCTTCTCCCGTCTTTTCGTGCTGTCCCCAAGTAATCGTATAGGTACACTCTTGCATAACTTGCAATTATGAGATTCATGCTTGCAAAGATAATCGGAAACTGTGCCATATGGATGATATAATTCATTACACGTGGTGGTGTTAAAGAAAGTAAGTGGCTGTGCAGTCTGGGTAGGGCTTCAGATCTGCTTGTTACAGCAATTCATAAGTTGCTTCCAAATCTTGAGATACAGCGATTCAAGCTATGTCTGTGAAAACAGTGCATCATGTTACAAGGAAATCTTAGAACACTCATAGGAAATTGCTCGGTATTGCGAGAGGTAGTAGAAACTTGCTTTCAACTTGCTTTCTACAGCATTTTATAAAGATGCTTTTTAACTCCTGCATCTGTCGTGCTGTCTCATCACAAAACTGTAAACAAATATGAGTATTATGCCTTGAGTTTCAGTAAAGATTCCATGAACACAATTAATCCTTTCAGACGCTATGCACGCAATTGAATATACCAAGATAGTGCGTTAATAGCAATAGCATTGATTAAAGTAAGGATATTTAAAATGTGTCCCGTACATCTTGAAACTCTTCTGATTGAAATAGTGCTGCAAGTTTGAATTACACAGGCAAATTGTTTTAGTAAAGGAAGTATGAAGTTAGGTGGTTGGGTACTTTGCTTGGTGTATGTCATTGTATTGATGTCACTTCTTTCATCTTTTTTCACAGTGTGTTGCACCAGTCATAATTTTCGAGTGGCTGGATAGGTGCTATTCAAGCTGGTAGACATGAAATAGTTGATGTTTGCAAAGCTTGTGTACTTGCATTGAGTTTTTTCATAGAGTGCACATTCTATAAACGTCACAAACTCACTAAAGAACTGAAAACTTTTAATCTATTGTGCATCTATAAGCATTTTATGAATCTGAAAATGTAAGAAATGTGGTGAAGCTAAGTTTTCAATCAACACAACTGAATTGCATGCGAAATAGTTAAGGAGAGACGCTCCTTGAAACAATTTCTCAAAACATCGCAACATAACACCTGAGGTTCTCCCACCTTAACCTCTTACTACTGTTTTGCAAATCACAATAATGACTGAATGCAATATTTTGCTTACCAGTCTTTCGTGTAATGTAAAGGAAATTAACACGCCTAGTCTTACATGAAGATCAATTCGAAATCATTTATTTATTGCACTCACTTGGCAGCAGTTCAGAACTGTTCTTTATCAGTATAGTACTTGTGTTCACCTTTGTATTGCTGAGTACAGGTAGAGATATGGTTAGTTATTTACGAGAAAGGATCCCGAATTTTCCACCTTCTGATTGTAGCTTAGACTGTCACTTGTACTTCAGAAGGAGTGGACTGTGGTAGCTAAGAAATATAGTTTTCCTGAGAATTTTCATACATGCAGTTTTGATTCTGTCTGCTAGCATGTTGGTATTACAGCATGAATTTCATAGATAAGAGGCTCCATGAAGGTACATTCTGTCGTTGAATGTCTATGAGATGGTTAAGCAGGTTGACTGTATCTATAGTCGGGTAGAACATTAGAAGGCAGCGGCATGTGCCCCCTCAAAGGCGGATGCATACTAGCTTCCACCAATGGGCGCGCACTTAAGACTTGCGTCATGAGCCGGACGGCCGGTGTCCCCGCCGACGGAGAACATAGCAGCCCGCGCTTCAAGCCGGGGCGAGTCGCGTCAGCGGTACTATTTCTTTAGTCGCGGAGGAAATCGGCTGCTGCGCTTCGGTCATCTGCGCGGGGCCTCTCCTGTCTTCTTAAGTTGTACCCGACTATAGTTACAACTCCTCATGTTCTGTGGCGCCGCTACGTTTGTGTGGTTTGGTGCTGTCAGTGTAAGCTTAACATTTCTTTCCTTCTCCCAGGAAGGACACAAGCATTGAGGAGCAATTTGACCTGGCATTACACTGATACTGTATTTGGTAGGTTCTATTGCAGGTTTTCTTTCGTGTAGTAGTACCTGCTATAATTGTGTATAATGTGCTCAGACCTTTAGTCAGCAGGCTGTTTGACAACAGGTGTTTACAAATGAATAACTAACAAGATTTTCAAGGTCATTAGTGATACAACTGTTGCACACTGCTGCATTTTTCTGCAAATTAAATGATGAGCCATCCAGCAAGTGCTGCTCTCCTGCCTTAATGCACAAACCTTCAAATAGTGTTAACCCTATCTCACAAGTGTACAGCAGATGGAGATGACTGTTCACAGCGACAAGTTCATAATATTTACTTACATGCAAAAGTGAGTCAAACATCAGGTGCACATTTGAAGTTTTCCAAAACAAGTTCATCATCGTAGTGCATAAATGAACAAGTAACTTAGCGCAATAAAAATACACGGGCACAAGAAAGGGAGACAAAAACAGCGCTTCGTGACTCAGAAGTGCGTGACATAAGTGTTCCGACCAATTATTATTCTCTAAATTTTCTTCTACTGATCCAGGACTCCTGTGACTACTTGCCTTAGGTAACATACTCTGTTGCCTTCTTGCCCTAGAAAACATAACTAGTGCCTTCTTACAGCCCTTTAAACTGGCAACATCTTCACCACCGACAGTAGAGCATGTTCAGATAAATTCTACTAGACATCCCTGCTGACCACTTAATTTTGGTGAACAAATTGTATCTGGTGCCCGAGCCTGACGACAATGAAATCAATAGTATTTTCTATTTTGTTGTAGCGCAAGCTCAACTACAGGGACAACAGAAAGGCAAATTCGACGCACAGCCAGCGTTAACGTTCAACGACAAATTTGTTTCCAGTTCTCATCACTATATATACCCTCAAAACGTCATACAACACGTGTAAAAGCTCGGTAAACATGAACTAAAAAAATGGGAACCCCATGCATGCAATTTAGCCACACAAATTGACAGACATGTAGATGTTTAACGCGAACAAAAATCGCATCATCTTCCACCTGCTTCTACTCATGGTAACTGTTTTTTGCCTAGGTTTGCACTTGCATCTTTGGCAATGAAGGGCAAGAAAACCATCAGTAGCCAGGTATTTACTTTGTTATTGTGTTCTCGTAGCCTGTCATTTATACATCTACCAGTTTGACTAATGTATGACCGTCCACACTCAAAGGAATGTCGTATACAACACGCGTGATGCAATCAATGAATTTGTTTTTATGTTCCTTTTCGAATGCAGTATCCGCTATTCTTTCTGGCCTTGTCTTCCTAGACAGGCTCCCCAATTTATTAGGAGCCGGAAAAAGAATGTTGATATCACACCTTCCAGCAATCTTTATTCTGTGGGAAAAACTATGTATGTAGGGGATGAGAGCAACCTTTCTTTTCTTTATGTTGGTGTTTGTACCATCCACTTGCTCGGAACCTTTTTTCACTTTGCTCGGGTAACCAGCGCCGCTTAAACGTGAGACTTGCCGTCCGAAGCTATTGTGCATTAGGTGCTGGCATGGCTTCTTCAGCGCTTCACTAAAACACACCTTCGTGATTCCCCTCTTCACAGGTTTTGTATGCGCGGAATGAAATGGTAAAAGTGGCTTACTTGCCCTAGGTTCTTAACACCAGCAGGTTTTGTTATCGGTGAGCACAAAACTAATGTCAAGGAATATAATCTTCCCGTCACATGGCTATCCTGCACCTAATGCACGATAGCTTCGAACGGCAAGTCTCACGTTTAAGCGGCTTTGGTTACCCGAGCCACGTGCTCGTGTCAGTCGCAGCAGGACAGCTTAAAAAGGCACAGCAAAAAGGTTCTGAGCAGGTATAGTGGTACAAGTACCGACATCAAGAAAAAGATTGCTGCCATCCCCTTTATACATAGTTTCTCCCACAGATTAAAGATTGCTGGAAGGAGTGACGTCAATGATGTTTTTGGACGCCTAATAAATTAATGAGCCTGTGTAGGAAGTCAAAGCCAGAAAGAATTTCTGATACTGCATGCGAGAAGGATCATAAAAACGAATTTATTGATTATATAACGTGTGTTGTATACCGCATTCCTCTTGGTTGTGGAGGTTCCTACATTGGCCAAACTAGTGGATGTATAAATGACAGACTATGAGAACACAATAACAAATTAAATACCCTGGCTGCTGACGATTTTCTTGCCCTTCATTGCCAAAGATGCAAGTGCAAACCTAGATTCAAAAAAGCAGTTATCACGAATAGAAGCAGGTGCAAGATAATGCGCTTAACTATAGACACTAGAAACATATCAACATTTGGTGACGCATGCATCAGTAAGCCTTCAATTTCATTATCCTCGAAAGAGCTTGATTATCTTTGTTCACGTTAAACGTGTACATGTGTCAATCTGTCTGGCTAAAAAAACTGCATGCGTGTGGTTCCGGGTTTTCTTTAGTTCATGTTTACCGAGCCTTTACACATGTTGTATGACGTTTTGAGGGCATATATAGTGACGAGAACGGGAAATAAATCTGTTCTTGGAAGTTAACAGTGTGCATGTCAAATGTGCCTTTCTGTTGTAACTGTTGTTCAGCCTTGCGCTGCAACAAAATAAAAAATGCCATACAAACAAGCCCCTATAGTTACCCTCATCGTTAGTTTCACAAGAAAAAGAATTGTCTGTGAAAATAAAATTTAGAAGCACCTGTTCAATTGGAATCATTTTTTCTGGATTTTGCCAAATCCGCATTTTGATTAATCCCAAAGAAAAAGTGTTGTGGCTATGGCTCTAAGAATATTTTGGCACAGACTGCAGGCAAATAGCATGAATTCCAACTAATTACCACGGAGTATCCCTGCTACGATATGAAGAAGTAAAACTATGAAAACACAACGTTGCACATATTTTAAGTTCAGTGTGTTTTTCACTGCAGTCTATTAACAGCACGGAATTTGGCCATCGTGTTGCCATTGAAGTCGCAGACATTTGGGGCAAATAGCTCTGCCCTCGTTGACTCAAAGTCCACGAGAAGCGCTCATGTTTGAGCATTGCTTTAGTTTGAGCTTTACTTTAAAATTTCTTTAGGAGAGGGGGGATTTTTTAGGAGAGGCGGGATTACCAAATTAAGCACGTCACAGAAGTAATGCTGTCCGGAACGACATGTTGCATTATTTGTTTGGTTGTGGGGTTGCAAGTCAAGGAATGGACAGAATAAACGGTACTGCCTGTAGCTGCCACATATGGGGTCCATGTGTACTTGTTGCAGGTTCCTTTACGTCGCGAACACAGGTTGCTTCGAAAAGCACAGACTGACAAAACGGCAAATTTTTGGGTGAACACAGCAAATAATTATAACTTTTAAGGTGATGGAGATAGTATGTTGATGCACTGACGACCATAACTTTCAATTGTTGCTTAAGCAAAAAGTATATGCCACATTGATACCTTCATGAGAAAACAAACCCAATCTGAAAGAGGCTGAAAGGCACACATGGTTGTGGTGCAAGGCATGCTTTCTTATTGTTACTAATTTATAAGCTTGTCATCTGGACAGTACCTCTGCTATGGTTGTTTTGGATCGGAATTGTACATCGTGAGTGGTTTGAGCTCGTTTCAAGAGTGCTTCATTGTTTTGGAAAAACAGTGGAATCTGCAAGGTTTTCTGTTAGAGCAGTGAAAGTTGAAAGCCGTGGTCCGCAGTATGTGGGTCATGGTAGCTCTACTTACATGCATAAAATGTAATCTCTGAATGTCAATGTGCACGTGAGCTTTGCCTGTTCCAAGCGAGCCATCAAATGACTTGGGTAGATTTCATCTGAAGTTTTTCATGTTATAAGGCTAGGAACATATACCAACAAGGCAGAGTATGACATTTTTTTAGAGCACAGGTAATTACATTTGTGACATGGAAATCATTTACTAGTGTATCTGACTAAAAACGGTGATGATGGTGGTACAGTAAACCCTGTTACAAGAGACACCCAAGGGACCCGGGAAACATGTCTCTTGTAACCAAGGTCTCTTGTAACCAAAAATTCTAAAAACACTGAGGAGTCGGACTAGACCACTTTATTATACACCAGCACCAAAGTGTGTTTAAACACATCTTTGATGCGAACAGAGCTGTCTCATGGAAACATGGCTATGGCTCCGGAGTTTGACTACCGGAGTTCGACCAGCACAGCATACGCTGTGACGGAAATCCAACTCAATGGTACTCTGCCACAGAGTCGGTGTAGGAGCGCGACAACGATTATAGAAGCATAATGGCAGAAAATTCAGTGATATTGGTAGTCTCAACCATGTGAGGAATGACAGCCGGCTGTGGAACGGAACAAAATCGAGCCAAGGGAGTGAAAATTGCAGCGCATACCGTATGATTAGTACGACGTTAGCCGCGTTACGTGAGCGTGTCTGGGTTGTGTCTCTTATAAATAGTGAAGAATTTGCTCAGCGACATAAAAAAAGTTGCCCTTAGTAACCGAGTGTCTCTTGTAACCATGTCGCTTGTATGCAATGTTGTTAACATGTCGAACATAGGAAAACCAACCAAACCATTTTCAAATGTCTCTCATAACCGAGTGTCTCTTGTAACAGTGTCTCTTGTAACGAGATTTACTACTAATGAAGAGTCTTAATTGATTGTTTTTTTCCTTTTCAGGCAAAGCAGGAGGCATCTGCAAGCAACCAGTCATTCCGATTCTCAACCAATCCTTCTTCGAGTCAGCCCATTTCTAGTGTCTTATCTTGCAAGTTTTTTTCAATAAAGCACAATAAACACGCAGTTTCGCTCAGATTCAGGTGGCTTGTTGCTTTTTGGGCACTAATTTGTATGTATGCTTTTTACACGTCATGTACAGAACTCAAATGCAACATATAAACACTGACACGAAGATGAAGCAGTGTAGAAGACAGTTACACAAGGAGGAAACGTGCACACACAGCATGTTCAGTGTGGTGTATGTCCGCTTATGTGCATTTATTTCTGCCCCATTTCAAGCTATATCTGATGTGAGTTAGCCTTGTTGTAATGTACAACTTGGTATAACTTATTTCAATGAAAAACAATTTTCTAATTTGCTGGAGATATACAACCGCATCATTTACAAAAAAAATTTGCACCTGTTGATGCGAAGCAAGATACAAGCTGAACAAGCTTGTATGGATTCATGGTACAGGAACGCAAGCATAGAAAACATGGACACAAGAAGAACAAAAAAAAGGTGTTTCTGTCTTCCTTTTTGTTCTTTTTGTGTGTTTTATGTGCATACCTTTCCTCACCACGGTGTGTCCGTTTTTAATTTGGAAAGTACGAAGCTCAATTTACAGAATTTCTATTCTACGGAGCTCACCGTTTTGTATTTAGAAAATACAGCCAATTCCGTGATCACAACTACGGAAATCACCATTTTACATTCGACGGAAATCACTGTTTTCCATTCGACGGAAATCGCCGTTTTCCATTCGACGGAAAAAAATTTTACAGACTGTCCGTTTTATGGAAACTCCGTTTTTCATTTACGGAAAAGTGTCCGGCAACGTTTTACCTTCAACTTTCGCCGTAAACTAAAGAAATTTTTTTTTACAGTGTAGAGGTAATCTAGTAACGTTGGTCGTCACGATGTCAGCAGGGGGAATCTGGTGAAGTCAACTGCGGAAACGATGTCCATTGGTTGAACAAGAACCTACGACTTCCGGTTAGTCTGCTAGCAGGTACGCGGGCTTTGTGATCTTCCTCGTCATGTTGTTCGTTTGTGCGCCCTTGCGAATCGGTAATTACAGCCCGCAACGCAAGTGCCAAATCGCTCTCGTCCTGGTTAACAGTCGTGCTTAGCGGTCTGATTACCTGCGCGAACAGAGTGCGAGAGTGTTGGCTTTTCCAGACGTGCGCGCAACACAGGGTCTATAGGGTACGCTTCGCATAACACGGGCTGGCAGCGCAGGAACAGCGGGTAGCCGAGAAGCGCTTAGTCCACGTTACCGGCACGGTAACTCGTCGCACGCCGTTTGCCATTCGCGGGCCGCCGTTCGACAGTGGTTTTTGCTCGCAAACGGCGAGATTTCCTTGCCGTACGTAGAGAGGATGAGACCGGGACTCATTTGTGCGGCAGCCTCACCGCCGCTGATCGCTCGACGGCGCCGATATCGTCGCTAGGCCTTTTCTGGTTCCCTTCCAAGCTAAAACGGACGGCGCTTCGAAATGAAATACCGACGCTCACAAGCCGCAATATTTTCTTATCGTTGTTATCGCTCTTCGCAATACTTGTACACAAAGAAGAAAAATACGCTGATATTAGCGGCGCCGTCGGCTGCGATGCGAGCACAGCCGAGCCCGTCGTCTCCCGGCTGTAGCCGTACACTACAGCTGAGCCAAGGTCGATCCACATAGGTCGCGAAGCTTCGGGCGAAAAGCGGTTCAGAACCAATTGTCACCGACATCAGCAAGGGTGGTTATGGGAGCAGCGATTGAAGCGCGACTATGTTTGGAGGGAATAAACACTAGGAAAGAAAAAAATCGTTTTTAAAATAAAGCGAGACGCAGTTAGATTCATTCAACGAAAATAAAATTCCTAATTCATTTTATATATGCATGGCGAGAAAAGATACAACTGTATTTTACTAGATCATTATCAATATATACCTTTTTTTCAGGGCCCACCGTGAGAGCGCCCATCGATAGCGGCGGGCGTTGACGCCGCTATCACTTGCAATGCTATGCAACTCTTGGAGTGCGTGGAAAGGCGCGCTCGTAAAGTTCACCTGTTACAATACGACCCCCTCATATGTGTTGTGTTGCACGTCGACGTTTGTCTGAATTAGGTGACGCGGGTAGTTTTATTGTTTCTTAACCTGTGCAGTCAAAAGTAGTGAGTTGCGACCGTCAGATACTTGTTTACTTTAGTTTTTTTCGTGCAACAGCGCTGGCCGACGGGCTTGGCGTCCGACGAAAGGACGAGCACTCTACGCAATCTACGCCGAAAGTGTTCGTCGGCCTCCAAAGAAAGTATAGTTCTGTGCAGCGATGCGACTTCGACACCCGTACGGCTGATCTTTTCCGGCATCGCTTTTCGCGCTGAAAACTCGGAACGCCCATGAAGTCGAATGGCGGGGCATTTGAATATACAGCTCTAATGAAAGGCCTCCGAAAACAAATTTCGCGCCTATGAGAACAAAATGACGTCACTTCTGTTTTTGACGGATATGACGTCAAATTATTTTTTCTTCCGCCGGAAGTGTTCCCTCCTCAAACAGATGGCGCTAAGCCCCATGAACCGCCGGTAAGCAACCATGTTTTGAACGTATGGGCTTCTATGGAAGCTTCGCTACCAGGCATATCTACCTTGGCTGAGCTGCCGCCGATGTTTTCCTTTCTGGTGGCGGAGGTGCGCAGCTTCGTGGTCGTCGATTGGCCCATTGATCGTACAGCGGGCGGCGCGCCGGCCGACCTGCCGTCTACTTCGGACACCTCTCGCGCGGCAGACGGCCTACGACACTGGCGGCCGGTTCGCCGTCGGTATATGTGCCGCTAGCGTGGACGTGCCTGAGAAGAGCATTGGCGATGACGTATGTCACGTGACCTTTCGAGGAGCACTCGGCGAGGATGGGAGACCAGCCGATGAGGGGAGTAGCGAAGGAAAGAGCGAAACGAGCCAGGGCCGTTTTTCGATTATCAAACGCGTGTAACTCCGCTATTACGGCACAATTTAGAAAAATTATCGCGGTTACGTGTTCGTTGTAGACTCATGCGCAACTGCAACACCACAACTAAATTTCGACCTCTCGATGGTTTGGGACCCTTTAACGCATGTTCTTGGCGTGCTGGAGACCTAAGATGACGGCCAGGTTGAAGTAAATGGAAACTATATAGAGTGTGTAATAGGTAACTCGGGTCAATATAATTAACGAGAAAAGAAGATACGATGATGAGACAGATAACACGAGATATGATAGCGTGATGCACTTCTTTTGGCTCATAAAGACAAGCCGTCACCGTCGCAGACCGCTGGACAGCTGAAGTTTTTCTACGCCGTAGGTGGTTGGCACGTGAGAGGTCAATGATGCTGAATATTATTTTGCGTGTACGTGAGCTAAAAAGCAGAGTTCGTAGTTAGTATTACTGTATAAAGCTAAACATAATAACTTACTACTATCTGTCATAAAATAAAAGCACTATGATTTCACCTTCTGCAGCGATTCGCTGCAAGCGTGATCTCGATCGTCACGGCGGCGAAGAGATTTAGTTACAACGAGTTGTGCTAAAGAGGATTGCGTCGTTGAATGTGAAAATTTAAATACAAGTAAAACTGCAAATAAAAATAGCTATATTTGGCTGCGAAATGTTTAGCTCTCTTTTTGTGTTTGGCTACATTTGGGCTACAATTTCTCTAACTTTGGGCCAAGCCGCCTCGTCCGACCTGGCAAAACTGGAACTCTGTCGCCCCCGCCGAAAACCCTCGCACGCCCTCCTCTCCCGCCTCTCGAACCGGCGCTTTTCGGAGCGATGATTGGCCTCTCGGGCCGTTGTCCGGGAAACGCGGGTGAAATGACGCTTTGCTTGTGTTTTAATTTGTCGTCGGCGCCATTAGCAGGCCGCCTACCTCTGTTGCGAGCCAAGCTAGTGCTACCAAAACGCTAGCGCTCTTATGATATCTAGCGTCACGTGAGGATGGAGTCAGAGAAATGCCTTTCCACGCGAGCCTTGACTCTTTACAGGTGATCTGCAAACAATGGGAGGGATCTGAGGCTCTCGGTATGACATACACATGATGGAAACCATCAGTCGGCTAAACCAAGGCAAGCACAGGGGAGTGTTGAAATTTTTTTTCCTTTTATGATGTGGTGTTAAATACTTCGGAATCGTTTGTGTAATCATTCATGGAAGAAATAATTTATTACAAAGTATGAGAAAAAACAACCATGCGCCACCGGTGGGATCCGAACCACTACCTCCGAATTTCGCGTCCGGTGCACTACCAACTGAGCTACGGCGACGGCTGTCTAATCTTCCACTTTTCTGGGTATTTATGTCTAGTGTAAGCTAATGTCGAGAGTGTTGACGAGCACCACCCTCCTTCATAGCGGCGGACGTAGTACGTCCTGCATTACTGCGGGTGTCACGGGGACCGTGATCGAACCTTGTAATCAATTATTTCTTTCATAAATGTTTACACAATCAATTTCTAAGAATTGAACACCACAACTTAAAAAAAGGTAGAAACACTCCCCTATGCTTGCCTTGGTTTCGCCGACTGCTGGGTTCCTTCACAGCAACGTTATCTGAGTTATATATACACTTAGATACATTTTGAAAAATATTTCCAGGTTCATGACCTCGGTTATTTAGAAAATGGTACGAAGTATTTCGTTCCAGCTGTCAATCACAAAATGACTACGTCCTTTATGGCAAGGCTTTACAGCGCTAAATATTGATTCGACACGGGTATCTGAAGGCCTCCTAAAGTGCCATCGAGGGACTAGCCTAGATACTACATCCACTGAATATAATATTTCCACAACCTAATATAATTATCCGTTGGGGCGAGTAATCATTCAGATATTTCAAGTCAAACCCTTGGCCAGGCCACTTCGCCAAATGGTCGGTAAAATAGTCTCTCCTTCGAGATCATGAAAAAAATGGTATTGTCTTTCAAGCCGCTGCGATTTTTTTTATTCAACGAGTAATAAAGCAGCTGCATTGAAATCACTCCGAGGTACCAAGAAACTATCCTGCCTTCAAAACCGCTCCGGAGTAGCTTCATAAACAACAGCATTTCTGCGAAAATCCTGCACTAGATAAATACTGCATTTAGCATAACGTAAGTGGGCTGATAAATATTGAGGAATGTACAAATATATAACGGAAATATTCTACCAATAAAGCTGTGCGCTATTAATACGACCGGTATTAAAATCCCACAGCCTATGTGGCCTATAAGAGTACGCAGTTATTGTTCATGGCGCAAGCGTTCGTACTTAACGCTATTTTTGCGCAAACGAGAAGATGATTAAGGGGGTTCATGGTAGGGTCAATCATATCCCACAACTTTCTTGCGTTTTTGTTTTATGGTAGAACGTAAAAGAATTAACTTAGGCGCGCTCGCGGTAGAGCACTGCACGGGCTCGGGTTTACCTGAAAGCCCGGGCACGGCCCGGCGCGGGGGCCGGGCCGGGCCGGGTAGGGCAGTTTTTTCACGGGCTCGGGCCGGGCTCGGGCACGGCATTTGCTTTTTGACCCGAAGCCGGTCCGGGCTCGGGTATTTTGACGCGGGCCCGGGCCGGGCTCGGACTTTCTGGCAGTGTGCATGGAACGTTCTGCGAGTTGTCCTCGCGCGTCTTGACTCTGAAATACCTAATGCCCCCGCGCAGCTGGAAGCTAGCAGTGCTACTCCCTGTGTACTTTCCTTTTCTTCTTCCGTCGTATTTCGCGCTGTTTGAACAGAGTGTAAAAGTCCAGAAAGAGTGACGTTGCTTCAAAGCAAAGGATGCCATTGTATTTCTTATTTAAATCAATGTAATTAATGCTTTCAGCGCGGTGTAAGCGCTTTCGCGACTTGCTGATTCTCCAAAGGCGTATTGGTAAAACGATGAGCGGTAAGATAAATCTTCACGCGGCTGAAATATGGCACTGCATCCATCCATGGTTGCACGCATGTTCTCAACCAGCCACCTAGCAGCAGCACATTACGCTGCACCATGGAGGAAGGAGAAGCTTTCTTTCTCCATTTACTCCATCCATGCGCTGCGCTAACGACCGGTCGTCGCTCGGTGGTGGGCGCCAGCCAACGCAAAGGGCCGTCGCCCGGACGGCGGCCTTCTTAGCGTGCCGTGCGCAGAGCATGCAGCCGGCTGGGAGAGGATATCGAGGAGGAAAGCGCGGGAGTGGATGAGAGTTTCGCTGCTTTCTATATTAAGGGGCTTTACCAACGACAGGAGCGGTGGCCGCGCGGCGACCGCGACGAGTCGAGTTGCTGGAGAATCGAGGGCCGTAGTGTGACGTCACAGTGCGGCCATGGCTCAAAGTGCGGCGACAGCGAAGCGGCGAAATCCTGGCGTAATGTAGCTATCGCTACAAAACGTATCATCCCGAAAAACGTATTACGCAGAATTGTATCAAGGAGGTTCCACTGTATTTGTTTAGTTTAGCAAGAGTAGGGCCGAGTCATGCTTTTAGTTCTGATCTTTCTAGGAAAAGGTAACCATTCCAAAAGAATCAAGCTTTAATTGTCCTGGCAACCTTAGAACCGAATAGTTGCTCCGGCCACTGGAGCCTCTGCCGGCGATGAAACAGAAACATCTTTTGACCTTTTCAAAATTGAACGACCACAGCGTTGGAACAACACTAAAGAAAAATACCTTTAAAATTTGGGTCAGCCGCAAGTGGAATTTATTCAACTGCTTGGAAGCCAGCTATGCTAACCACTATACTGCCGAGGGTAGCTATATGGAGCGCTTAGGCGAGCCCATTTCTTGTTAAACGTTCAGCGGTAGAGAGCAAGCGAGTTCCGGAGAAACGGAATCGCTGGCTGTGGGCATCCTAGGCGGAAGTTTTGTCACGTGATGATTCTGTCCAAGCACTATCAAGATCTGATGATGCTGCTATCGTTAAGTTATAATCACATACGTTTAAGTTATAACCAAATACGTCTCACACGGAACGGGCACGGGAGAGGATTAAGCGAATCAGACGAATTAAGACTAGTTCAAGCTTTTGCAATAAGCAGAATTTCCTACAGCCTTCGTATCACGACCTTAACCGTAAAAAGACAGAGCAGGCAGACATCCTAATACGCACGGCGTATAAGGCCGCCCTGGGTCTACCAATGGGGACATCCACGGAGAGACAAGAGGCTCTCGAGGTGTACAACACCTTTGAAGAACACACAACAATCCCACAACGAGAATGCCTAAATATGTCACAGGCGGGCAGGTGGGTCCTACAAAAGCTATGATACCCGATCGACCCACACTACTGCAGCAGCGAACTAGTAGATATACCGAGGGAGGTGCGAGAAAAATTAAAGGTCTCCCCCATCCTCCCCAAAAATGAACCCAAAATACTATCATGAAGGCAGGCGTAAAGGCCGAGCCCAACAATCAGAAATACGGTTCCGCAATAATCCCGACACAATATACACACACGAAGTACGGAAGATTAAGGGACACGTTATCGTGGCTGCTTCGGGACCCTCCGGAAACCCAAGAACTATTACAACAGCTTCGGTCCGCAAAACCTGCACCAGCACAGCGGAGGCGGCTGCAGTGACCCTTGCGATAATGACAGGGAAGGGAGTAGACCGGCCCGCCTACGTCCTCACGGATTTCCAGGCGTCCTGCCGACTCTTCCTCCATGGAAGAATCCCCAGGATCACCCTTAACATCTTGGGGGATCCACTCAGAGAAGAACACAACATTGTATGGTGTCCGGGGCATGTTGGTGTCACTGGAAACATAGGGGCAGATGCTCTCGCTCGCGAGACTTCAATCCGAGCAAAGAATTACACCCCAATCGGAAACAACAAGCAAATACTAGCATGCGATATCTTAGAACATCAACGTTGTTCCCGCCAAGAACTCGCCGCGCCAAACCCGCAATTAATATGGGAGGAGGTTAGGCTATACAGAAAAATCCAGACAAACCCCTACCCAAATATGGGGCGATGGCAGGTAATCTGGCCAACCAGATATGCCAATCAATGCCCCTCGTGTGGGGGGAGGCCATCGTTTCCCCATGTCACATGGGAGTGCAAATGGCGGCCCCGAAATTCAAATTCACACTAATTAGTACAAAATTCTTTTACGGAGCATTGGGCAGCCGTCCACGCCCGGACTGACCTGGAGACTCAATTGAGCCTCCTGCATCAGGCAGGGCCCGTGGCGGAGGCCACTGGAGTCCTGGACTGAGGACCAATCCTCCGGCCCCTTTGCCTTATTTTTCCGGAATAAAGTTATTTCTCTCTCTCACACACACACGTCATTTTGTGCTTTCATTTTGGCATGGCTTGTAAGCGCTGTAGAGAGTAAACAAAAAATGCATTATAAAAATGTGAGGACTTTGGTGGGGGATAAACTCAACAATGCATGAGACCATACGTAGCATGCGATGACAGTAGAAAAAAAAGTGCGTCGTCATAAGTGATCCTCCCACGTTACTTAGTGACTATGGTGTTGAAGTGCTAAGCACCAGGTCGCGGGATCAAATCCCGGCCATGGCGGCCGCATTTCGATGGGGGCAAAATACGAAAACGCCCATGCACATAAATTTAGGTGCACGTTAAAAGACCCCACGTGGTCGAAGTTCTTTTGGACTCCCCCACTACGGTGTGATTTTCATGGTTTTCGCACGTAACACCCCATAAGTTAATTTTAATCGTCATAAGTGTTACAAGGTTTATATAGCCGTTTCACTAAAGGTTCGCTTCACTTCACTTCCAACATCTGAGTTGAATCTGCATTAGTTTTCCCCGTTCTTGCTTCGTTCGGATCGGAGGAGCTTCTAAATTGCGTATGCAGTTACATTGGAGAGGCCGCGACAATGACTCAAGCGGGCGCACTAGCCTTCTGTCTTTCCGAGCTTCTACGCAAGCAGTGTTGTCGTCATTACACAACTCAATGCTCGAAAACGCACATGTCATTAGGAACGACACAATTGCACATTGTGCATGAGGGATATAAATCGACAGAAAATGACCTTTTTGCAAAACACCTTTCGTTGAACAGAAATATTGCGCGTATGCTTTTTTTTTGTTGTTGTTGTTGGTGTGCTTCTTTCCCTGGCGTGCTTTCACCTGCTTGCCGTTGGCTGTTTCAATACATAATTCCTTGCATAACCTTATTTTACGGCAATAGATATTAAAAAAAACCCTCCCCCTAAAAAAAACACGTTCCATAATAAAAGAATAAAAATTGTGCGTCGGCCGGGAATCGAACCCGGGTCAACTGCTTGGAAGGCAGCTATGCTAACCACTATACCACCGACGCCGGCTGTCCTATGGAGCTTCCTCGTAGACTTTTATGTGGGAACGTCCAACCGCAGACGGCAGACCGGATGAATGGAGAAACGAGGTCAAGCTTGATCCACAACACGCGGCTGCTTCATTTTTGCTTTCTTGTTTTTTCCTTCTGCGGAAGCTTGCCTGCAACGGCGTAATAAGCCCTTCGCGATGCGTGTCGGATGACTTCCCAGCTGTATATACAGAGTGTGTTTTTAAAAATGTTTTCAACAACAAAGATTGTTTCTTATAAAAATGCAATGAGCGCAGTGAACGTGGCGCTTTTGCAGACGAGTTCCTAGGCGAGGCGGACATACTTTGCCGCTAAGCAGGGTTTAAAGGGCTTTGCTGAGGCACTAGTGGTGCTATAATTAACATGTTTTAGTATCTAATCCTTCATAACGTACCTTTATATGGCCATATGACTCATTCTTTGTTGACACTATTTTAATAGATAAATAAGTTACGCCACTTACAGCGAACACTTTAATGCCGATATGCAGGCATCTCACATCCACCATTTGCAGCTCATCTTCTCATTGCCATTCATCAACAAGTGGCATAAGGCTGTTTGGCCACTTCTGGCCCTTGGGCCAGAGCACAATATCTATCAGTCAATCAATCAAGCAAACCCTGCATGCTAAGCAACTATGCAGATAATATTTATAAGATTAGATTAGCTTTCTACATAAAATCTGAACGTATACTGTTGGCTCACAGCCACCTCTAATGAACACAGGTCTGTGAATGAAATCGTGAATTACGTTTACCGGGTTCTCGAATTTATTTTAGTTTCTTTCATTTAGCCACTAAGCTTATACGTATGCCTTTGCTTGGCTGATCCTCCGAATTGAGCAGACCCCAGTGGAATTCCTATAAGAAACCTGAACATTCTATGTAGGCTCACAGATATCCCCAAGTTCACCAATTCGTTAATAGAATGTCGTACATTTAGCAGATTCCTTGATTTACGTATTTTTTATTCCGCCAATCAATATGTGCCACCGGGATAGTGCCCGTTTTTGGCCAAACCTCGAGAATGGGTTTGCTAGTGTGACACGTATAGTAATAATACTCATAAAAAAGTCGCAGTTTCGCCCGAAAGGCGAACCATCGATGGCGATAGCAAATTAGTAGACAGCTATACGAAGTAGAGATAGTAGTTTTATCAGCCGTATAAATTTGTAAATATTTGCTAACAAACTAAATATTCAAGCACGGTGTCACGCGCGCACAGGTAAACATGAACACATTTCGCTCGATGACCGCGGAAACTGTTTAAGACCATTGAGAAAGCGCGCCAGCAGCAGCGGGTAAATTGACCTTGGCGCAGACTCGCGGCTCGCTTCAACGCGAACAAAACGTCGAAAGCACAGCGCACACGAAGCTACGGCATTCGGCGCATGCACTTTTGCGTTTTGTACCCATCGCAGATCGCTTTGAAGTTGAGGTCCCCGCGGCGCACACTTCGGCCACGTAGCAGATGGCTTTCAAGATACGGTGCCCGCGCGGAAGCTCCGTCAGTAGCAGCCGCAAGAGCAGCAGAACGCACCCTCCACCCCCCTCCCGTCTCCGTCACCTCCTCCCCGTGTCCCGCGAGTGAACGAAGAGTGCGCGCTTCCGGCCACCTTCCTCTCTCGCATGCGCGAGATTAAGCTGCGGTTGCCGGCTCGCCCTCGCACGCTTTCACTCGCACACAGAACGCACGTCGCGCGGCGACGATTTTGTCGCCGTTGGCCTTTATACGGGACATCACTACGACGGCGAAGGCGACGGCAAAAATGCGCTTGTAGTGTCCAGATAAGTGCTATCGCAATAAAAAAAAAACATTTTATTGCACGCACCCAGTAAAAAAAAAAGGATACAAGAATCCCGCCGGCCAATCACCACGGGGCTTTACTGGTAGTGCCTGGCAGGCAGCAACGAACTGCTTGGGATAGAAAACAACAGGCAGGGAAGCCAATTCAAATGATGATACAAAATATAACACATAAAAAGGCAACGAAAGTTCACATTGTAGTGGCTACTTCTACAAGGTCTCATACAACTCTAGACCTAACAAAAAAAAAAGAAAAGGATTAATCGGCCGAAGGATTCTGCACAGCAAACGAGGTGTCCAAAATATACAAACCAAGAAGACGAACAACAACAATAAGACAGAAAAACAGTGACCCTTGGTTCCTATTTCAATTACTCTGTACATTTTGCAGAAGGTGGATATAACTATTTCAGAACAAACGAATATGTGGCACAAGAAAAGTAAGAAAAATTACTTAAGGACACTCAATACTTCAGGTATTCTTCAAGCATTTCCCAAGGCGTTACCAGAAGTGAAAGACGAAATCCGCAGAGTAAGTCGAAAAGGTAGTACAAGAAGTACCAGGAGTACAAGCGTTATCAAAACAAAATACACAACACGGCTGCAAATTCAATTATGCCTGCAATTTAGAGTACGCGAGAAGAACAAATAAATCATTCAAAGAGACAGATATTCTCTAAATGTTGCTTGATACGCGTTGTACTGTGGGTACACCTGTCATCGCCATTCTTCCCGCAACAAACATCATTACATCGCCTTCGTCCTTTTGACACCGTTGCGTATACTTGTAACACTGTGCATCCTCCTGAATTGAAGTTCGCGTTACGGAATTGCGTGAGAACAATGACGTGCATATACAAAAGGTTGCACGACAATCAAGTTATGACCTTTCTGGTTGATAAACATGTACACTCGATGAGATTAATCGTTGCACACGAGGAAGGTAAACAACACTTGGACGCATTGCCATTAGTGGCAAAGCATTTTATTGGCCCTTTACTAAAGCCCAGCTTCGCATAGATTCCAACATGTGCGATGGATCTGCATATTAGTTTTTATTCTTTAGAGCACAGAAGATTTTATGTTGCTACCACCACCCTACTGTAATACGTTCGGTTGAAAATAACATTGCACTTACATTTAATAAATAAATACACCTCAATAAGTAACGGATTCCGCGTAATCGAGCGTATTATTTATATAGGTAGGCTCTCTAGGCAGCGCTTCAGTGCTGATATCAAGGAAGCTGAGAAGTTATCCGATAAGAGCAGTGGAGAAATGATTACGCCGTTACAGACGCTCCGCTTTGCTCGACCTGACCTCGTTTCAGCTGCCATCCGCATGTGGGGTGGACGTTGCAACAACAAAGGGCTACGAGGGAGCGTCGCGAAGCAGCTGGCGTCGGTGGTATAGTGGTGAGCATAGCTGCCTTCCAAGCAGTTGACCCGGGTTCGATTTCCGGCCGACGCACTTTTTTTTTCAGAAGCCCGAATATTATGTTAAGATAGCTTTGATTTTATACGAAAAGAAAACGTGTTACTCTTTGCGGAATATAATGTTACGATAGGCGTTTACCAGAGCAACCACGTTGGTGTCGCCATCTTGTGGCGATGACATTCACCACAGAGGACATGGGTAATATTGGACTGAGTCGCCAAATTATGCGCAACAACTGGTGGAAAACGCGTCGGCAGCGATATAATCGTGAACATTCTATCATTTAAAAACTTTATTGGACGAGAACACTTCCGTAGCCCAACAACGTTTTAAACACGGTTTTAGTTAAACAAAACGCCACAATATGTCGCTGCCAGCATTACTGCTGCTGTCCACGGCTACCGTATAACCCTGTACGCTGTGAAGGATAGTACGTTGACTGGCAAGCTAAAACTCCGTGTTCACTTTAATGATCTCTCTTTCTGAATATAGTGTCCCACCTCAGCATGCTGAATTAAGTAATATTTATGTGTATGTATGCTGAATAGGTTGATCCTCACTCCTAAGCCTTTCCAGTCTAAGGGCTTGAATACTTCTTTTAAGCATGCAATGAGATATTCTGCCTCCTTGCCTGACCCCTTCCTTGATAGGTATCTTGGAAGGGGTCAGGCAAGGACGCACAGTGGAGTAACGACGTGACCACCAGCCGTACGAATCTGCGAACCATGCCAAGGTGTAATTACTTTCTTCAGCAACGTCGCCATCTTCCCGCTTAATATAGAATAGTCCGCTCCGGTATCCACTAAAGCGCTAACCGCATAACCGTCAATCACCACAGGTATGTCGAGCGAAAGCCGGTCATTCCGTTCAGCTGCAGTTGATGTCGGTCCGGTACCCTTCGTTACTCGCGTCGATCGGAGGTCTTCAGCGCGTCGACTGCCAGCGGCCTCGCCCCCAAAGGTCGCTGGAGTTAGTTTTCCCGGCGGGGACTTGGCGACCGTCTGCTCGAATACCGCTGAGGCGATGGTGAAAATCGCCTTGGCGACGGCGAGCGCGACTGCCGCCCGGTAGGCGGTGGCATGCGTTGCTGAGGTGAGATAATCTTCAATGTCCCGAGGTCGTTGGCCCAGTCGGGGTGGTGGCGAGTAGGCGGAAAAGCCCCGCAACCCAAGGCGTCGGTATGGGCACTGGCGGTACAAATGATCTGCCTCACCACAGTGGAAGCACAGAGGACGGCGATCCGGAGTGCGCCAAACATCTGACTTCCGAGGGGACATGCGTCGATCGTCGGCGTAATGTACTGGTTGCTCCTGCGGAAGCACAATCGGAGGAGCGGCATGGTGAAACGGTGGAGGCGTGCGTCGTTCCTCGATGTACGGCACCGGTGGGGCTGGTGGAAGTGCAACCGGATGAGCGGCCTGGACAAACAGCGGCGGGGACGAAGCAGGCTGTCTCAACACCTTCTGCGTAGGTCGCACGGTGGTGTACAGAAGGTACAGGCGCGGTGTTAGCAAAAGGAAGTTGGACCGGAGTGCTTGGTTGACTTCATCTTTTACAACACTCGCAATGGAGCTCACCGTGGCTTGTGGCGTGCCATAAACCTTCATTAGTTCTTCGCGCACAACGGTGCGGATGAGTTCGCGAAGGTTGTCATTATTGTTTCCAATGGCCGTCAAAATGTCAGTACTCGCGTTCACTTGCCGATCATAAAAGTTCGAGCGATGCTGAAGCATCTTTTCCATACTTACAGCCTCGGCTAAAAATTCGGCGACAGTCTTGGGAGGATTGCGCACCAGACCAGCGAAGAGTTGCTCCTTCACCCCTCGCATCAGGTGACGCAGCTTCTTGTCCTCGGTCATTCCAGGGTCTGCTCGTCTGAAGAGGCGCGTCATATCTTCGACGAACGCAGTAACGCTTTCGTTGGGAAGCTGGACTCGGGCCTGGATTGCTCGTTCGGCTCGTTCGCGGCGATCGGGACTGGCGTAGGTGTCTAGTAGCTGACGACGGAAGTCACGCCACGACGTCAGTTGCTCCTCACGGTTTTGAAACCATGTACGCGCGCCGTCCTCCAGGCAAAAGTAGACATTCCTTCGTTTAGTCGCGTCATCCCATTCGTTGCATTCGGCCACGCGCTCGAAGTCGGCCATCCAGTCTTCGACGTCTTCGAAGACGTCGCCATGGAACGACTTCGGCACCAGTGGATTTTGAAGCGTATACCGATTCGTCACTGAACGTTCCATACCGGTTGGGGTAGTCTGAAGCACTGCGGTGTCTTCAGTATCTTCAGGAGGCAGTCCCCGGATCCTGCGGCTGGTCCGATGGACGGGAGTATTGACTAACACAGGGCTGGTGCTTCCGCTCCCAGGAGGAGTATGCGGCATGAGTGAGAAGTACCCAGCACCTCCACCACTTTGCCACGCGCCTTCAAAGGGGGCTAACGACGTTTATTTATGAGCAGCTGGGCTCTGGAGAAAATGGCGGCGAGAGCTAACCATCGAGCCGGGGCGGTTAGCACGCGCACTTCGTTCTTCTTGCGCCTCTGCGCTTGCCCTATTCCCACTACTACAGGTGACAATATCTCCAATGCTATTCATTGCATGTTTAGAAGTATTCAAGCTCTGAGAATGGGGCGGCTTATGTGTGAGGATCAACAGCGAATATCTCAGCAACCTTCGGTTTGCTGATGACATTGTCCGATTTAGCAAATATGGGGACGAATTACAGCAAATGATTCAGGACCTTAACCGAGAAAGTGTAAGAGTGGGGTTGAAGATTATTATGCAGAAGAGAAAGATAATGTTAAATAGCCTGGCACGGGAACAAGAATTCCGCCTCTAGAGTATGTAAAAGAGTACGTTTATCTTGGTCAATTACTTACAGTGGACCCTGATCATGAGAAAGAAATTTAGAGAAGAATAAAATTGG